>NW_017257588.1:1965208-1985949 GCF_001594055.1 Mycetomoellerius zeteki | reverse complement strand
AGTAAGAAAATGCAGTACTAAAAAGTTGATAAAAAATTCTGAAAAAATTCTTAGAGCTCTACGAAAAAAAAAACAATAAACAATTTTTGTCTCTTGCTGTTTTTCTGTAAAATTTATAGTATTTAAGTAAAAAATTATTGAGGACTAATATTCGACAATTTTTAGTACATAATTAATTAATATCTTGTTGACTATTGCGAAAATTGCAAAATGGTAGAGGACTTTTCGACTCAGTTTAATTCGCTCTATCTACAGACGAGCGCTATCAAAACTTACCGGACACCCTGTATAATTATATAAAAAAATCAATATTTTAATATACAATTATGTATAATTATATGTATATAATTATATGCAAAATATGTCTATATATGTATATATAATATTTTTTCCGGGTTATTTTTTATTGCAAATAATATTCTTTTAAATAAAGTTTATGGTATATTAAAGATCTAATGATTACAATAGCAAGTCAAGAACTTCCAATTGTGAAAAATACAATACTAAGATACTAGATAATTCTAGATGCTTCATCTACAGAGAATTATTTATTAGAGTTTATTATTTATTTAACAAACTTGATTAGTTTTGTGCTTGAAATTGTCAGCTAAATTAACTATATTATTAAACTTTTTTCGATTCAGTCTTCTACTCTTTTTTTATCTTAGACTTTTGATCGAGCGAAAGAATCAGCTCAGCTAAAGCCTTTTGCTGATGGTGGTGGCAATGATGGTAGCAATGGTAGTGGCAATACTGGAAGCAATGGTGCTGGCACTGATCCAGGCAATGGCGGTAATAGTGGCGGTAATGGCAATGGTCCAGGTAATGGCGGTGCTAATAGCGGTGGTCATGGCGGTAGTAATCTAAACGTAATACAACTTGTTTTGGTAAGGATATTATGTAAAAGAAATTACACAAAAAATTATATTTATTATTAAAATACAAGAAATGCGTATTCGAAAAAAGATAAAAAAGTACATATGAACAAAAATGTTTTATTACACTCAGTTTATACAAAAATTAATTATATTCTGGATAATCCACGATTGATCTATGATATATGTATTAAAAGTCCATTTTCTTTGAAGGTCATGTTTAAAACCTGTATTTTTTCAGCATGAATAAAGAAATTAATACCATAAAAAACTTTAGAAGTTTAAAACTATCTTAATAATTATGAAATTTCACTAATTATTTATTAAAATTAATATTTTGGACTAAACTTTATGAAAATTAATAAATGAATAAGATTGTGTAATTCATATTATTCTTATAATAATAGAGGAAAAGCCCCTATTATGAGAAACAGAGTTCATTTTGGGTAAATGCTAGACGTCTATGGGCAGAATTTAAAAAAATAATAGGTCATTTTGAAGGGAATTTAATAAACTTTAAGATAATGTTATGTAAGATTTAATTCAAATCCTATTTTTTTTTAAATTAAAGAAATGTTAAAAGTGAGCAAATCGCAAAGTAAAAAAATTGTGCTCCTAATATGAGATGTCCAGAGAAATCGATAACGCAAAGTACATCAGTGTTGCAATTAAAAAACTTTATTTAATGTTTCTAAAATACAAACAAACACAGCCAGTGCGCGCACAAAATGAGCATGCGATGCATTGTACCTAGGACTCGTCTTCAGGTAGTTGGAATCAAGCATCGCAGAAACAGGCATTCGATGTTCCGGTTGTCCTTTTTATAATTGTACAATAACATTTATATTTTAGCAACGATTTTCACTGTGACATAGGAGCATAGGTTATTTTATATTAGAAAAATATTCTGAGTATCTCATATTATGATTTTCACGCCTTACGATTTTATGATTATCAAATCTAATTTTTGTAATTAAGCAATTCAATGTATCTCGTATTTTTCTATTAATACGACCTTGCTCTATCACTACATGAAGAATTTGTTGCCAAATATTTACTTATTAAATAATAAACAAGATTTAAAGACTCATCTCAATGAAACTTGAAAATATTCAAATTCTAATTCAATCTTTTTTTACAACGACTACAGGCATGATCTAATACTGAATTTTTCACTAAATAGTTTGCAATCCAAGAGCAATAAATTCATGGTGGAACCAATAGATATAGCGTTATTAGTTTAGTAGAAACGCCACTATCTCATATTAAGTGCCTATCTCATAATTGGGGGCTTTCTCTTCTAAAATTTAATAGAATTGAATAAAAATCATTTATCATTACGACTTATAGAAAATTTCTTTGAATATTGCAGCGATTACTATGCTCTTTATTAGGATCAACAATAGATAGTATAAGTCTAGGTAGTATTTGTGAGGGGCTGGGGCCATAAAAGGAAGAATAAAATACGCATTATGTAAGTTATGAATATAATCTCTGAATGTTAAACATTGCATTATAATAGGTCTTTAACAATAATTTAATAATTTCTAGAGTTTCGTATATAGAGGAGTTCATTTTTTTACAGGAAGGATAACTTCTATTATCGACATCGTAAAGGCATTGTTATGAAAAATATTTTATTTATTAAATTATATTATCATTATTACTATTATACATATAACTGGAATGCACTGTGTCTCTTTTTAAATACATTTAATTTTTAAGTCAACAAGTATTGCATATATTTTGCACTTCTAATAAATAGTATATTGAGCAATTAGATTCTGCTATGAAATTATTTCAAATATTCCATAGTTTAAAATAATATTATGCATGATACATAATTAATTATTTAATAATGACTTCGTTATTAGGATTCTTTTTGTTTAAATAATATATTTGGGAGGTTTTTTTAACACACCCACATACTATCTGGAATAATATATACTCAAAAAAAATCTTGATATATCTTGATCATCCGTCATTATTTTTCCATCATTCTTATTTCAGATAGCAATTTGAACAAGCAAAAAAGAAAAACTAATAGTTCGTCTCTTGGCACTTATATGTAAGTATCAAGAGACGAACTATTGGTTTTTTTTTCTTGTTCAAATTGCTATCTGAAATAAAGAATGATGGAAAAATAAACGCGCTTATTATCGTTGGACCAGAAATAATTTTAAGATAATGTAAAGAATTCCATAATAATCGCGAACGATTGCCAGCTCGAAATGCAACAAGCGACAATTAAGGGATAATATCACCTCTGAGGTTTAAAAAAAATCTTTCTTTTTTTGCTTAAATCATTAGTTTATAGAAATATGATCCAAGTATTTTTAGAACGAAATTCGAATTGTATTATATAGTGTTAGAGCTGACTAAATGAACCATATCTCTGAGCTCATTCGAGCAGCTGCAGGCGGTTCGGCGCGTCCCCGCCTTTTCCGTGCTCCGTAGGTACATGGATCTATTTATATATAGTGGAACTTCCATAACTTCTACTACTCGAGGTTGTGAGAAGTTAAAAAAATTCTCTTGATTCTCACGTTAGGGCGCCGCATTAAAAAGAAATAGCATGTATTACATATAGTGAGAACATTTGAACAGATGCTAACGCAACATAACCTATTTTACGCTGAATATTTTTATACACGACGTCATGTACATATATAGAAGCGAAAATGAAGAAGATATAGAGTACTGAAGTTAGAGCAGTTCCACTGTACCGAGAAATAGCTTATTTGGTTAATATAATATGAATGTCACTACTTATAGGGGAGAGTAGAGTAAATCGGACCTATTTACAGTTTTTGCTCTCTATAAGGCGTAGATAAAGTTCGATTGTAAAACCGAAGGTACCGTTGGAAAGGTCATTTAATTCCTTTCATTTTTGCTTCAGACCATTTTAATATATCTCTCACCTGTGTTGAATTATAATGGAAAATGTAAAAACGCTTTTTCCGGTCCGATTTGGAACCAATGATTCCAAATCGGACCATCCCGTGGTTCAAATCCTCCTATTTTTATAGACTTTTAGATATTATAGAATTTTAAAATATTTTAATGTATTTTTGTTAGTATTGATTAAAAACAAGCAATTTGATAGTCAAAGATAAAAATTTTATTAAAAAAAAGTTACTGATAGTTTATATTATTAGAATTATTGAAATCAATAAAACTCAATTAATCTGAGTCTGATGACACATGATATTTTACTGATTTAATTCCTTTGAATCTGGTCGGCCGATCACCGCTAGTACTACAATCAGGCCTATAAGTTATTCACTGTACTGTCCGATTTGGACACGGAACCTTTCGAACTTTGGAACAAATTTTACAATAAACCGCAAAATGATCACATAACGCTTGATATTTTTAAATTCTACACTCTTTAATTATCTTAAATTAATTATCTTAGAGCGAGTATAGAATAGGACAAGTAACTCGAACGCGTTTAATACAAGAGACAGATTTATTTAACAGCACACACAACGGTGTTACAAGATACGTACATGTATTATGATTCTTAAAAAACAGACGTAAAATGAAAAACTTAGTAATGCTTGATAGCAACGTGGTGCGAAGAAGAAAAGAGTCGAGCAACAAATAAAAAGGAAAAGATTATAAGCCTCATAAGGCGGAAGTGATTATCTAGTGATCGATAAGTAGGCTATCGATGATCAATCGATGTCAAGAGCAGGAAATTGAATTCCCAACAAATTACCTTTCAAATTTTTAAAACCTTTTAAATAATGATTTACAAAGATTTTCTTTTTCAAAAAAATTTTCGCACGATGGCTGAAAATACATATTTGCATCTATTCTATGAATGTTATGACAAAGAACTGCTGTCACGTGTTTGCTGTCTTATAAGGACTTTACATTATAAATGGTATGCAAATCTGCTTAACCGTATTCATTTAAATTAAAAAGGTCCTATTTGGAACATGGTCCGGTTTAGGCCACTCTCCCCTACTAAATTATTAAAAAATTTTGAAAGCATCGGTTTCTGTGTTTATGCGACGCTATTAGTACCTAGCTGGAAATTACGCGCGTCGCATGTCACTGTGTTTTACGCGATAAATATTTAGGACTTTTATAATAATTGGAGAGTATGAGTAATAAAAAACTGTACGAGGGGAGGAAAGGTACTCTTGATTCACTTGCACGTGCTTCTCGAAATAGTATCAAAAGAAGAAAGCCATTGAATCGTTATATATTGGAGAAGGAAACTGAGAACGTGAACTCTGCGAAAAAGCTGAAATCTTTTCAAAGCTATAAAGCCTATTTATGAAGAAATGAGTAGCGATGAATTACTAATAAGATGTATAAGAAAGCTTTACTCAAAATACTAACGAAAGTTTTAACGCAACTGTATGGTCGATAGTTCCAAAATTTTATGGGAATGACAAAACAATTTCAGATATAGCAACAGACTTGGATGTTTGCTATTATAATGATGGCTACAACAGCATAATTCAAATTATGAGAGTTTTGAACCTCATGGTGGCCTCACGTGATTCAATTTTTGCCAAGAAGCAGATGCACAGTGTCAGCCTCACCAACGAAGCAAAAGAGACTAGAAAAGCTTTATTATCATCTAGAAAGGAACGTAATGAGGCTATTAAATTCATGGAAGAACAGTGCGCCTTTGTAGGGCAGGCATTGAGGGCAGGTGAATTAGAGGTAAATTAAAAAAGAATTTTCAACTTTATACACAAAAAATCAGTTACAAAAACTTTAAATGTGTTTTTCTCAAAACACAGTTTTTCAAATGTGCATGCAACGTTATTCTTACAATGTTTATCCGATTAATTTGAAATTTTACTACAATCTTCTTGTACATACCGTGCTCTGAAGTACATAGGCTTTTTGTAAAATGTTGAAAACTTTTTGCAATCAGCATTTTTTAAAACAAATTTTTAGTGCGAGAAAAATGTATTTTTTCTATAAACAGCTGCCTGTTTTTGAACAAACATTAATATTTTCAAAAATCCCTACATACTCCAAAAGCTTATCATATACAATAGATAATGGACATTTTTTTGCTTTGTTCCAGGATAAACTATCTCACGGAAAACGTGCACGCAAATGTTCATGTTTTAAAAAAAGCGATTTTGGAAGAAGACCAGTACGCCGCCATTTTATATATAAAAAAATTAAAAAATTATTTTTTTACTCCTCAATATATGTACAATAAAATCTTCTAAGTTATTTTTGAATAATGTTATTTATTTACCCACAATAAATTTCCAAATTTAGTAGGGCCAAATTTTAAAGCCTCAGGGATGGTTACGCCTTAAAACGTTTTACCATCAAAAATGAATTTATAAGATCGCATGTGTTGAAAATAAATATAAAAAGTGTTTCAGACAAGTGTGCACGATATACGTACGTGTCATAGAATCTGTAAATATAAAGCCAGAGTAGTTTTGTATGAGTAGGTCTTTAATTTATAATAACTATTATTAGATAAAAATGATCATGCGACTTTTACGATTTTCCACCTACTCATACCTCGGTGGCACGGGTTAAAATTGTTAAAAAGATCTGAAAAAGATATGGTATTATTTTTTCGAGATATTGAACCACTTTAGGGGGTGTCAAAAATTGTTAAAATAACGACCACCCTAATACTTATGACTTGTTTTTATATAAAATGAGCTTATATATAAACAAATTCTACAAATACGAAAAAATTCTTATGATTTTCTTTTGCAATAATTGTGCAGATAATATATAAAAGTTAAAATGTATAATTAGTAAGTGGCAGTAGTCATGAATATAGGTACACTACCGTAAGTACTGTACATAATTATTCGAACAGTATTTTATACTATACTCCAATTTTAAAAGTTTAATAAATGTTGTGCACTGTTGTTAACACAAATGATACTGCTATTAACACAAATAATACGTATTAGAATAATTGACGTTTTTTTATCGTATATTTGTTATAATTGTATATTCTAAAACATAAATTAGTGAAACAACGTTTGGACTATTTCCAACTATTCTTGAATCGTTGAAATATTCTTAAATGATATTATATTGGGATATTATATTGGGATATTACTTTGCTTCAATAATTAAAATTTAGAATACGTATAATTACAATCAATATTATGCACAACAAAACACTGTCAATTATACAAATAAAGTATTATCTATGTTGACAACAATATGTATGGGCCATAATATTCCTTATTTAACTTTTAAAATTAGAGTAAAGTATAAAATATCTGTCGTTTAAATAGTTATAATCGATGTACAACATTGTTGGTAAAGAATATCAATTCATTAGGCTGCAATGCACAAGAACGCAAGAATGTTTGTCTTGATTTATAAAAAAATAATAAAAATAAAAAAATATTAAATAATGTCGAAATAACATAAATATTAAACATTTTAACAATATCAAGAAAATTCTATATTTTTTTCCTTATATATATATATATATTTAACATAAATTCTATATATTTTCATGAATTTTATCTCATTTTGATTAAGAAACACGTTTTTTATCTGACATTTTTTTTAAAGTAAAAAAACCTGTTTTTTTCATGTCTAATGTAAATCAAAAGTTTTTCAACTGGTGATAGTATGTATATATATATATATATAAGTACACTAAAGTAGTCTAAACAATAACACAATTGCTATTTTATAATGTCCTAATTTTTTACATGACTATTCAAAAAAAAAAAAATAAAATTTATACGGGCGCTCGAACTTCCATGAACGATAATATATATGTAAATACGCAATATTCGCGTAGATAACAAAAAAACTTTTTAAAAGTTTAGCAAAACAGTAATTTCATACTGTAATTTTCGTACAATTTTCAAAGAATGATAAGATATAGCATTCCTTTATAAGGAAGTTCGTAATAAGTCAAATGCACAACAAAATATTTCAATCGCCAATTGCTTTTACTCGAAGGAATACCACTTCGCAGAAACTTAGTATTTTCAGACCATAAAGTATAACATATTTCGCTTAAAGTACTGTGATCATGAAAGCGTTCTGCGTACTTCTGTTTTTGGTTCTCAACAGTATGGTTTTTGCAAAATCTGTACGTATACATTGATGTATTATATTATAATAATACACCACATTACTATATAATAATTTTAAAGAAATTTTTATTACAGACATTTTTATTACAGTTTTTATTGTTGCAATGTACTTATCAACTTGTCAGAAGAAAATAATGTCAATAAAAATATATAAAGACACCTTTTACAAATAAGAAAGCTTGGAGGAATTATTAACAAGATGGATATTTTAATAAAATATAGAGGAAAATCGTCGATATTGATAAACCGCTTTGTTTTTAGACAATATTTAGATTAGACTAAAACTAAAAATAGAACTTTAGAAACATAAATATAAACTGGAAAGTGTCGTTTATCAGATGACATAGTTTTTATAATACTGTTTGGAAATACTATTCTTAATAATTAACTTCATAAGATAAGCAAAAGTTTTTCCATATAAATATATATAAATACAAGCTTATCGTCACCTCCGATAAGACAGTTTGACACTATAACTTAAGATTATATAAAAATTAAGCTAGCTTATGGTCTATCTTACAAGCAGATGCGTCAGTTAAACCAACTCAGTTTACGCTACACCTTAATTTTAGATTTAAAACCATTAATATTATGAGGAAAATACGAAAGAAAAGTATATAGATAAAACAGTAGATTTAAGAAACTATTAAAATTATTTATTTAACAAACTTGATTAATTTTGTACTTGAAATTGTCAACCAAATCAATTTTTACTAATGAACTTTAATTCAGTCCATTGATAAACTTCTTTATTCAATTTTCTATTTTTTTTTAATTAGACTCGTGATGGAGCAAATAATGGACTATCTTCTTCAGATTCTGATGATCTTTCAGGATTAATAAGCACTCTTCTGGTAAGGATTATGTAAGAAATTACATGAAAAGATTATTGTATATATATATATTTATTATTATTAGAATGCAAAAGTATATGGATAAATTTCGTATAACAAATCAAACTAACTAAGACTCCTTATAAATCAAAAGAACTAAGAAAGAACATGGGCAATAGGAATCAAGCGCAGAAGACGTTGCGCAAATAATACGACTATAAAGCATAACTTCTTTATTTTACTAAACGCGCTTACATGTTTCTGCCCATTTTTTAGCCTTCTTCAGAGACATTTAACATAAACTCACATATATATAGTAAAATATAACAAATATTAACTTGTCATGGTGAGCTCCCCCGTATCGAGAATATAAATGCCAGAATTAAACCCAGATAATAATGAAATAAAGAAAAAAGAAAAGAAATTTTGGAAATCTCGAAATAGAGAAAATGAAAAACTAATGTATCAAAACATTTTGAAATTTTTTATAATTGATTATCCCGAAAGTTAGGAAGCTCACACATGGTCATAAGGCACCATATCGCAAATAATACTATTAGTAATTCAAAAATCGATTTCTAATATGTTGGCCAGTCAGTATCAAACACAGTGAGTCATTTTTAGATTTAATTGGTCCTTATTGAGATAGCAATTAGAAAACTAACGTTAAAAAGTTAATCAAATTCAAGAAAAAGAATTTTGAAAATAATTTAAAAACAACGCTAAAAAGACTTCTTCCTGTGTACGAGCGATACTGACTGTGATAGAATACGTACCGCAAATGCAGGCATTTAACAAAAATACATGCTGTCCCAAGTTATCTGCACTCAAATCACCTACATTTATGGTATCAATAGAATTGAATAAAAATCATTAATTATTATCACTTTGATGTAATTACAGAAATTTTTTTGAATGTTGCAGGAATATTTATGCCTTATAGTAAATGCGCTAGGTATACCAGGTTTACTGGATATACTGGATTCGCTAGGTTTATGTTCGCAATACTTGTAAAAGGAAAGATGAAATGCGCATTATGTAAGTTTTAAATATGACCTCTGAACGTTAAATGTTGCCCTATCAAAGGTCTTTAGCAATATTTTAATAATTTTTCTAGAACTTTGTATGTAGATAAATTAATTTTTTTACAGAAAGGATAATTTCTATTATTGACGTCGAAAAGACACTATTGAAATACAGTATCTATAAAATTATGCTTATTATCATTATTATTAAATACTATCATACATATAACTTGAATACATTGTATCTCTTTTTATACCTATACTTTAAATTGTAAGATTAATTATGAATATATTGTATTTCGTATTTGTAATAAATAAAAAATGTTGAGAAATCAGATTTCGCCTTGAAATTATTTCATATATTCCATAAATTGTTTGTAAACAATAGAAAATTATCATAAACAAATATTTAATAAAAAAGCACATTAATGTATGTAGGCTCCATGTGAAGTGGATTAATCATTATTCAGAATCTTTTTAAATTTTGCACATCAATAGTTCTCCGGGAGAATTTTGTGCCAAAGGATTTTTTAATGCAAAATTAGAAATATAATAATATGAGATGTAAACAATTAAAAATTTGACTATTATTTTATATAAAAATTCACTTTCTAAATCTGAAATGAATAATTATTGATTACCCAGTGGTGTACTTAGCACTGGATAATTAGTGCAATTTAACTAAAGGAGAAAAGAAAGTTTTAGTATTATACAATTAAAATACCGTTATTTGCATATCAGTTCCAATCTTCCATCTATCGTCTAAAATTTAAATGTATCCAATACCATATACATTGAATTCATACATTAAAGCAAGATTAGTTGGATTAAGGATTCCACATATCATTCACTGATAACTAATAGGATACCTAGGCCTGATATCAATGATTATCACTGATTCAGATTTAGAGAGCACATAATTCTTTAAATATTATTCTCTAAATTTTTTTTTCCCCCGTACACTGAAAAAAAAGATTGGCTGCTGCAGCCAATTAAAAATGCTATGCCATATTTTACCATCTAATTTGCTGCAGCAGCCAATCTTTTTTTCAGTGTAGACGCCAACGACATAATCCTATCTAATATCGGAGGACGAGAATAATCTGCAAAAACTGTTGTATAAATTCGAACTCATTGTTAAACAGTTTAATATGAGTCTCTACTCAAAAGACAAAGTTACTCACTATCTCCAAAGAACCAAGATGAAGCAAATTCACAATCAATAACCGAAATATTAAGCAGGTGACGAAATTTAAGTAGGAATTGACATCACCGGCAACAAAGATCTGAAAGAGGACATGAAATCACTAATAATTAAGACATTCACGATATCCGGCGCAGTAAACAAGAACAGATTGAAATGAATTCAGATTTTCAGAAGTACACATTCGCGAATGTTGTAATAAATCCTTTACAATCCGAATGCATCTTTATTCATTTATAGGAATTGTATGAAGCACATTTCTATGCCTTTCAATATAAAAATAACATTAACTTTTTCTGTGCATCGTGTATAGTGTTCAATTTTTGAAAATTGAACAGTATATACATCAAAATTCTGAATAAAAGATGCAGTTTTTCTAAATGAATCTATATTGAATCCAATTAAATAAAAAAAAGTTCTTTATAGTAAAAAATAAATAAAATGTATTTTTGATGACACAATTTTGTTTAAAATTTATTTAAGATTTTCGAAGGATCTCCGAACCTTACATTTTTGAGAAAATTATAATTTTGCGGAATATATGTGTAACATTACTTTAAACTAAAAAGCGCTACTAACGGTCTGAACGTTAAGATGTTGAACTATTCTAAATTCATTTAAGTGAATTAATTTCAGAAATTATAATTGCGTGCCGATATGGTTGTCGGACTTTCAACGCAATCAAATCTGAAATATTAATAATCCCCCCAAATTTCCCAACTTAAAAACTGTAATGAACTTATTTTGTGAAAAATAATGCCTCGGCCGGGAGTCGAACCCGGATCTCTTGCATTCTGTGCGAGCGTCCTAAGCCTTTAGATTACCGAGACCTTAGTAATATTCTTCGCAATAATTGGCATATGTAGGAACAACATCTATTTTAGGCGATATAAATAAACAATATTAAATATTAAATCTCATTCGATCGTACATGTAAGAACACATAGAGTAACAAAAAGTAACAACTGATTTGCGCTACTGAAATCGTACATTAAAGCATTAGTTCTTTATTTATTGACAAATATCTATAATATGCTCGCGCGGTGAATTCAAAATATTTTAATGATTAAAAGGATAAAGCAAATACTATAAAAAATATTAAAATAACTATGAAACGAATGTAAGAGATTTAAGATGGTTCTTTAGTAAAGTGCCGAAAATTTGGGGTGCCTTACCAGGGTCCACCCAAAATTATAAATATCTGCATAATTTGGATAAAATATTAAAACTACGTGTATATGTTAATGAAATAGTGTGGAATATACGATAGTAAATCAAGAGCTGCATCTTCGTTGAACGAAAACAAGATGAAATTATGTTTACTTTTCAATGTTAAATTTATATGCAAGTTTATGCAGGTAAATATATTTTCAGAATATATATAGGCCATTGACCTATTACTTTTTACAACCATTATAATCGTAATTTTTTAAACTATTATAATCTCGTTTTTTAAAAGAGTCTATGGTAATATTTGTGTGCAGTTAGTCAAAGAAGTGTCTGCGAGCCTTATCTGTCACTAAAGTTACATTTTCAACATCAGCACTACATCTCATTCGAATAATTTTGTCCATTCTTTCTGTTGTCTTATGTGGTCGACCGTTGCGTGGTTTGTTGTTTACATTTTCAATTAACCTCTTCTTTTTACATCAGACACTTACAAGTTGCTGAGACAAATTAAAACGCTTTGCAACTGCAGATTTGATTTCCTTAATATACGGCGTTTAAAACATTCTTTCACAATATTCTATTAAAACTTTGCGTTTTGGTATTGTTAAACTTAAGTAAACAAATGCCTACATACATAAACATTTTATTTACACACTATTATATACTTATTATTTGTACTAATTATTAACAACACAAAATACTTATCTACATATGATTCTCCTATAGATATTTGTTGAGAAATAAGGAACTAATCTTTTAATATACGATATCAGCAGCACAAATCAATTCTACTCATTTCTGTAACAACGCCACCAATGTTTGCATCAGATTAACGTACGCAGATATATTAATAGAAATGTCACTTAAAAATATTTTTCGAGCGCTACTGCGTATATATATATATTTATACCCAGATAACATTCATGTTACATAAGATATCTAAAAGACGTCTTTTAAAACATCTTTTAGACATAAGACATCTAAAAGACGTCTTTTAGATATCTTATGTAACATAGATGTTACCCGGATATAAATACATATGCGCAATACTTACTCTTGATAACGAAAATGACTGCTTTTAAGAATGTTCAAAAACAACCGTGTTCCCCTCTTCTAATTTTCTCAATTTTTAAATGATAAGATACGACGACGTTCCTTTAAAAGGAAATGCTTAGTATTTCAAACGCCAAATATTTTTCAGAAATTTTCTTATGAGTTGGTTTTATACTCGAAGTAGAAGAATATCATTTTGCAGAGAATTATATTTTCGCGCACTAAATATAAATCGTGTTGCGATTGACTGCGACAATGCGGGCGTTGTATATGTTAATACTTTTGACCGCTGTCGGAAGCGTTTTTGGAAGAACAGTAAGTACACATTACAATTTGATACTTCTCAATAGTTTCAATTTTTTTAATAAAAATAATTTAGATCATTGTGTCGTTTTTAACAGCTTGTTGAAGCAAAACCATATGAAGTCGGAAGAGATGTTGGGAATCCTTCCGTAAGTAGAAAATCAAAAATTTAAAAGATAGAAAAACCTTTTAATAGTGTATCCTAGCTAACGCTAATCATTCATGAAAAGTTTGATTTTGATGATATAGAAAAAAAGAATAAAATCACAATGGTAAAATAGAAGAGCTACGAGCCAATTTTGTTAAAACGTTTAATAAAAAAAGAATATTTTTATTTTAGAATATCTTTATTTTTAAACTATCTTTATTTTCAAAATCTTGAAATAAGGTTGTATAGCGTTAAACCAATATAACACTTATTTACATAAAGAAACTTTATATAATTAAACCTTAATTAAGAAAAATATATTCTCTTTCAATAATAATTTTTGAGACGAAAAAAAATATCAGAAAAAATAATCTTCAAATCGAAAATCAGAATTTCTCTAAATTAAAATTAAATCATTTTTGTTTAACTGTACCTTAAAATAAATTGTTTGTATTATTAAATTATCTTACCAAAAATAAGCTCGTTCATCTTATGGCCTAGCCACGAGATGGACGCG
The DNA here is from genome assembly GCF_001594055.1 of Mycetomoellerius zeteki. Classification (NCBI taxonomy): domain Eukaryota; kingdom Metazoa; phylum Arthropoda; class Insecta; order Hymenoptera; family Formicidae; genus Mycetomoellerius; species Mycetomoellerius zeteki. The sequence goes on along the minus strand of NW_017257588.1, from coordinate 1,971,742 downwards.
CTTACTAAGAAAAAACGCCCAGAAATCCTATAAAACCAGCGGCACAAGATGCTTGTTCTTCTGCTGGATTCTTAGCAGGATTAGAATCTTGCCACCGTATTGACTGCAGTACTAACAGTGCAGTCGCAACTGACAATGTTTCTTAAAAAATGAATGGCAAGAATTTAATCTAGCACTCCAGCAAGAAAATAAGCATCGTATGCCGGCGGCTTAAGGAGGTGTATGCAAACAAAGTTGGCAAGTTTCCTGGAGATTTCCAAGCTTTTTTAGAGTAGCTTTTGGGGCCTTAAAAGAGCTGTAATGTATATAATCATGTAGAATTTGATAAAAAAAATTTTACTATGTATTACAAAAAGATTAATGTTTACTAATCTTCCAGCATTGTCAAAAAAGTTATGTAGTTAAAATAAAAATAGTTTTTTGTTCTAACACTATAATACATTTCAAATAACTTTATGTCGTTCAATAAAAACGTTCATCTTAAAAGAAGTTAACGTTTGATATGTATAAAAATAGAGTAAATATATATATACATATATAACTATTTTATATTTTCTTCATATATAAATCTTTTAAATGAAAAGAAAACACTGTTATTATCAAAATAATCATATTGTGCCTCTTTTAAATAACTATTATAACATTAATATTAAAATATAAAATATATTGTTGAAATTTTTTTATCAAATTCTTTAAAAAAACTATATTGTTGTTTACATGGGAAACAATGACTGCGTTAGTTTAAAAAAAATAGTCTTAAATTGGTAATAATTTTTTTTCTCGATAAAATTAGGCTCATTCGACGTGTTTTTGCAAGAAATGAACGAATTTAGCAAAAAGAAGCATTATTCTACCTTACGAATCGAAATATTAATTGTTAAAGTTGGTTTAGTTAAGAAATCTGTCATTCGCCCGCCCTGATAAAAACGTTAATAGAGAACGATAGAAAAATCCTATCGTTTCGAATATGAAATTTGGTTCGTAAATTCACTAATTTGAATCGGATCTTATAGGAATCTTGTACAAATCTTATAAAATCCGATAAAACACTATAGGATTCATATTCGGTCAATCGTGATGCTCGCGACTTTTAGAAAACGATACAAATTGATAGAAATCCTATCGTTCTCAATCGTTCTCTATCATTCTTAACTTTTTTTACCAGGGCGATGTCACTCTGTTCCATAAATAGCTATATTTTCTCTCTTTGAGATTTCACTCAAAAGAATTTAGAGAGTATTCTTTTTTATTTTAAATACACCTATAATGCAATAATTTTTGTAGTTTTAATGAATTTTATTAATAAAGATATACAATAATAGTTAAATTACATGTATAAGAAATCTTTCATGCATGAATATGTATAAATATGTATAAATATACATAATATAATAAATTATATATGTTTATAAACATTTATACATAAACATTTATAAATATTCATAAACATATATAATTATATACGAAATATGTCCATATATGTTCATACATCCTTCTTTCTTTTTGTAAAATTACTTTTAAGTCTAATAGAAGTAGTAATAATAATGTGATGATATTAAGAATAGTTAAAAGGATAATTTTGTGAACATGTGCGCACATTCTAAATGCATAAAGGATAACTTATCGTATTATGTTTGTTATAACTGCAATTCGGATAACGATTCAGATTAGATAAATTGTTATTTAGTACAAAGTTATACATTTTTATAAAAGTTTTGTTAATATATAGCCAAAGATGTACCTTAAAATATACATCAATCTTTATTTTAATAATGTTAGTCAAATTACCCCATCAATCATCTTACCCCGATCCCGGGGCTAGTTAAATCAGATGGAATGCATTTTTTTTATATTAATTATCAGTTTTCCCTTATTATTAAAATAGTATTAGATAGTCAAATGTATGTAGTAACTGTTATTAGCGTTATATGCAATTATTTTCAGTAGTTCGTCATTACACCCTGACACTTATATACCAATACTCAATAGCTAGCACTTATTATAATACATTTTTACTTTCAAGTATTTCGAAACATTTCTAAGGCACATTTTATCATTTAATTATACCTACTACTCATTTTTTTGTAACTTGAACGTATTATCACACGAATGTATATATATTTGAGTGTGCTGTTTGCTATTTAACATTTTATTTGACTGTATATATTTTGAGTTATGCAAATTTAAACAATAACATGGCATTTTACTAATGTGGCCCTCTATCCGTATTGATTACTCAAGGTCTCTTTTTTGAGGTTAATCATATTAAAATAATTATTTGATAATCGATTGTAGCTCTACTGTTAATCTATAGTTTATATCACGTGTATATAGATTTCTAATACTGAGCAACTTATGTGCGGCAGGAGTTATGTGTGTATACATATATTTGCATAATTCGAATACATATACTCTATAATATTTTACTTTTTATATAAATTTTGTAATCAAATACTGTTTTTTAAACAAAACCAATTTTTTTATATCTGTTTTTATGGAAGGCTATATTACCATCCCTTTTTCTTCGAGCCATTATGTAGTGTCGCTACATTTTTATAAATAGCGTCCTAAGTAATGAATGTTTCATAACTTTAAGTCTAGACTCGATTAAACAATATTTTGACAAATGTATTGTAATTGTTGAGTTTTAAGTTTAAATATTGATTATTAACCAAGTTATTGCACAAAATGTAAGTGGGATGCATAATACCATCTTCTCCTCTACAATTTTTTATGACCAAATTATATGGATTTGAAGTTAGGCATATGTTGCCTCGCACTGTCGCGCTGCGCGTTCACTTGACGCGAAACACAAGAGGTTTATTCGCGTCACATGCTCCAACATATTCCAATATGCTCCTATCATAACTTCTGTACTATATAATTCGAGTAAAATTTTCCTCGAAAAGGATGTTTTGGAACATAGCCCGAGTAAGCTTCTTCGAGTAAACTTCAGAAACGATGATAACTTCAAGCCCACGTAACTTGATCATAAAAAATCGTACAGAAATAAAAAAAATCTCATTTTAAAGATAGCACTTTAAGATAGTGTACACAAAATTAGCAAAATAAAATTTCCTTAACCACATATCATTATAAAAGTGACCAAAATCGTCAATTTTCGCCTATATTATTCCAATTTTCTTAGAAATGTGATGTGATAGGCAAATTTTGAGGACAGCATCGTTTTCAGCATCAAAAAATACTTCGGAAATGATACTTTGCAAGCTAAAGACAAAATCAGTGTTCCACAGTGTTATTTAAATGTTGCTTTTACATTCCGCAAATATTTTGGAAAATATTTCGAAATACTCTTAGAATGTTATTTTGGGATTTTAGGAACTTTTATAAACTTTTTACGAATATTTATTAGGTTATCTAGGATAATATATATCTACAGGATAAATTAAAAGTATTGGACCGGTAAAATGTCTTCAAAATAAAGGATTTGAAAAAAAGTGTTTCATACAAGAGTTGTAGGATTTCAACAAATATATCAAATGGCAATATTCTCGTGAGCGCCACTGACGAGCTTGCAAAACTAACTTTAAAATTTTAAATGCAAACTTCTACTTTTTATTCAATATTCTTGTAGCTCTGACATCAAAATTTTTTTAAAACGATAAATACATAACAATAAAACACCTTTTGGTTAAGATATCTTTGAAGATATTTGATCAATCCAATACTTTTATTTAGCCATTTGTATACCTGTTTATACATAACATAGCGTCGGAAATAATATTCTTGTAAATAATATTTATAATATAAAGAAAACATTTGCAATTATAACGTAATATTAAAATAATAAAAATTTTTATTAAAATGAGGCTAGAAAATTACAATAGGTTTACTTATTAAAATTTATTGTTTATGTACCAACTTTTATAATTTTACGCATAAAATATTATTAGCTAAATATTATTATTTAATCAGTTCTTTAATTAATGAGTTCTTATTAATTTTATCTTCCGAATGGTGTTTTTAATTAGTCTAGCAGAGATAAAAATAGAGGATGGAATAATATAGAAAGAAACGATGATAACAACAACTACGACGACATCAACAACCAAAACAGCGGTGGCAAGGAAATTGGTGATTTTTGGGTAAGTTATATACATAAAAATAAATTATATAAAGGAAATTATATTGTATTATAAATATTCTAAAAGAATATAAAAATTGTATAAACGTGGGTGCAGATAGGGTTTTGTTTAGGGAGGGAGGCCAAATTAGAATTGAAACCTTTGAACCCATCCCTACAGCACAAAGTTACACAAAAGTTGCAGCAACACTGCTGCAATATTACAGCAACATGTTGCATATTGCAGCAATATTGAAGAGATATTGCTGCAAATTCTATACTGTATGAACGGGGAAAGGCGGAAATTAGACAAATGGTACGGAATACATATTAGACATGTTTTGTTTTATATTATTATTTTTAATTAATTACTAGCAAGTAAATCACTTTATTATTTTTAATTACTAGCACGAAATCGCACATATTTAAATTATTAATTTACTTTACTTTTCACTTAAAATTGTATTAAAATTGTCATTTCTTAAACTGATTCTTCAAACTGAAGAAAAACTTATTCATAACACTAGCCGATTCTGAAGAAAATCTTTTTATGACTTTCACCTCCAATTATTCTTTCTTTTTTTCCAAAATCAATTTCTCGTGAATGCTAGATAAACATAGTTTAATTTCATAATATATAATTTTTTGTAATTATTTTGCTTTTCTTTAAGATTTAGGCAGAGCACGACTCCCTGCCGCTTCCTTTGGCTGTACCAATGCATATTACGAGATTATATTTAGGCTCAGTTCCTCAACTTAGAGTTAACTCTTAACCAAGGTTCAGTTTCTCATCTCTTTCCAATTCTAGAATTGGAAAGAAACAATGAATAAGTTGAACCTCGGTTAAGAGTTAACCGTGATTTTAGAACTGGGCCTTAGTTGCAAGGCCATAAAAACACGTATCTATGAGATTTTTTTTTAAAAAAGCTTAAAGATATATTTTGAAAGAAACATAATTATTTAAACACAAGTATTTTAAGGACAACTCAGTAATTTTTTATAGTAAAGTATCGCTAAATAAAGAGATATGGGTAATCTCTCAGGAGTAATTTTTATTAAAAGCGTTTTGCGGCGACCACTCTTTCTAGCTTTCAGCTACTTCATCTAAAATCAAAAAGCTCGATAAATTTAGTTAATATATAAGATTATCTAATGTCTGACAGTTCATTTTTTCGAAAAATTAATTTATGACAAAATGGCGGCGGTTCAAAGTCGAAGTATGATTTTCCAACCAAAAACATCGCTCGTTCTTTATCATTAAAATAAATACGCAACGGAAAGAAATGTCACAATTGGACACTAGAATTTTTAGTATTGAAGAAGCCTATCAAATTTCATTATGATCGGCAGCGGTTCTCAAGATATTTTGGTCACCACATTTTAAAAATGCGGTTTAAAGAAAACGCGTTTAAAGTTTCAAATTAAGTTTACAACTAAATAAGACGTAAATTTTTTAACTAACACGGAGTCGTGTATTCCATATAGTAAAAATCCCTCCAAATGAATTGCAGCCTCCAAAACTTTAATTTGAACTTGTTGCCGAAGTACTCTTGCCTCTTGAATCCTCTGTTGCATGCGAAAGTAGAGGATCAAAATTTTGATGAATGTAGCGTCTTCTTTTTCGACATATCTATGAACATTCGGGCCACTACTTATTCCAATAGCTTAAAGCATTTTGAGAAATACAGCATTATCTTCATTAAATTTACTAACAGCGATATAAGCAGCTATTTCTAAGGACTTACTACAGCTTGGAATAATTTTCGGGTAATAATTAACTCACACGATCGTAGAAAGGGTTTCCTTTTGTGCGCGACGCAGTTGCCATTCTATACCTATTCCGAACGTTCAAACTGGTATATGTTCAAATTTGAATAACTTCGTCAACTTTTATTGAATCAATTTGAAATTTATAGGATATATTTTTAAAGGTATGTACTTTAAGAAAATGTCAAAATCCAAAAATCGGCCTTTTTAAAGTATATAAGTACGTATAACACATAACAAAAATATTTCTTGTACTATCACCCAAATAGCACGTCCATTTTGTATCCATTTTATGTCTATATGTCCATGGACATGAAATAGATGTCATCGTAAGTCCCATTTAAGACATCCATTAATTGGACGTACATATGAGTAGTAGTAATTAGGTACAGGATAAACACAGAGGATAGCCAGTATTCAATGTAATCCGAAGTTGCGAAAACCAACATTGAGTAAACTTATTAAAATTTATTATTTATTTGCCAACTTTGGAAATTTTGTGCATAAAGTATTATTAGTTAAATATTATTAGCTAAATTGGCAGATAATAAGTCTTTATTAATATTCTATGTTTTTTTTAATTAGTCAGACAGAGAAGCTAAAGTTAGCGTACTGAATAATATGGAAGAAAAGAATTACGAAAACGTCAAACACGACTACAATAATGACGACGATGACGACGA
>NW_017257588.1:1953102-1964949 GCF_001594055.1 Mycetomoellerius zeteki | reverse complement strand
GATGATGATGATGATGACGATGACGATGACGATGACGACGACGGCGGCAACGGCAATAATCAAAACAGCTACGGCATTAACGGAGTTCGTGACTTGGTAAGATTAAATAAATAAAAATAAATTCTACAGAAGAAATTGTATGTAAACTCAGCAAATAGGAAATAAAAAATAATGGCCATAACTAGATCTAGGTCAAAACTAGATCTTTTAATGCTTAAATAATTCAATGTGAATTAATGTGTGTATATATATATACTCGTACATATATACTATATATATATGCATATACCATATTTGTTATAGTCATTCAGACGTTGTTTCCATATGTACACTGATTATTATGAAGAATATTACTAAAAGGCCTCGGTAGCCTAAGGGCTTAGGACAGAATGCTACACAGAGAGAAAAATGTTTGGTATTTGTAACTATAATTATATATTACTAATTATGATTATTACTGCTATAATAATAATAACAGTAACTATATTTTATAGTCACTTGAACCATTTTTATGGTAATTTCAACTATTTTATGGTTATAACAACTATAATTATAGTCATTTTAGGTTGCCAATTATAACATTTGTTACTGGAACTATATATATAGTTACTGTTATTATTATTATAGCAGTAATAATCATAATTATAGTAATATATAATTATAGTTACAAATACCAAACATTTTTCTCTCTGTGTAGAGATCCGGATTTGACTCCTGGCCAAAATACTATTTTTCGCAATAAATAAATTTATTTACAGATTTCTAGCATATTAAGACCTCTCTAATAGACGCTTATTCAGCATCAAAAATTTAATTGTTATATTGTATTATTTCAGTAGTTTAGCTGCGTCTTTAATAGCGTTTTTCATTGGCAGAACATGTGCGCTTAGTGCACATTAAAGCTGTTGTACACTATTCTAATCTAAATGTAAAAGTAAAATATTTCCATTGATAAAATGCCCAATGTGTATTTTATCAAATAGCACAATAAAATGTATTGAATATTTCGCGGTTTAATTCGTTTCTATATTTTTATTAAGCATACATCTATATGCCAATTTTTGTACAACGACTTAAAGTACACTGAGTGTGCACTAGTTCTGCCAATGAAAAACGTTATAAATCCGAGAAAATTTCGGCGTACAGTTCGAATGACTACAAATATGGTATATATGCGTATGCATAAACAGGGTGTCTATAAATATCGTTACCATCCATATATTTTGAAAACGGTTCAAAATTATGAAAAACCGCGAAATACGGATTCGATCATTTCGAGGGACTACTCTTTTAAGGGGATCGGGAAGGTCCCGTTGCAAAAAAGATTACGCAACAAATTACTACGGAGCACTCTCACTTCCCAGACAACAAAAAGTGTCTAAAATCGGGTCATAAGACGTTTTTTACGTCTGAAAGACGACTTAAAGACGTCTTACCATATGTCACAATTTTAGACTTTGTATTGTTTGGGTTGCCCGATACTTTAAAATATTCACACTTTTAAATATTGAGAGTCAGAAAACATTCTAACATTTTTCTTTAAAATTAAGGAAGTGCATGACTCCTAATTGTTTCCCCTTCCCTTTGGCTATGCCTAATCATATTAACAAAAATATTTTATTGTACTATTATCCAGTTAGCACAGGATGTAAAAATATTTGTATGTCCATTTTACATCCGTATATCCATGGACGTGAAATAGACATCGTCGCAAGTTCGATTTTGAACATCCATTATTTGGACGTCCATAGGCTATACATAAGATGGCTCATTTTCAATGTAGTCCGAATTATGATAAATATAGACGTCCAGCGGACATATTAAAATTAATTATTTATGTACTAACTTTGACAATTTTGTATATAAAGTATTATTAACTAAATATTATTTGCTAAATTGACATACTTAATAAGTTTTTATCAATTTAAACTTCAACGTCTTTTTTTAATTAGTCCGGCAGAGATCCTAAAAATAGCATACGGAATAACGTAGAAGAAAACGATTACAACATCGATGATTACAATGACGACGATGACGACGAGGATGACGACTACGACGACAACGGCGATAATGACGACGACGATGACAATGATGATGACGACGACGACGGCGATGACGACGACGACGACGACGGCGATGATGACGACGACGACGACGACGACGACGACAATAGTAATTTTTGGGTAAGGTTAAATACATAAAAATAAATTATTCAGAGCAAAATTACCCTCTGCTCAAAGAGTAGCCGGAATTTTTAAATAAAACGCAAAATTTGAATTTTAAGGTAAATTTATTTTATCCCCTTTAAAATAATCGCCATTTAAAGCTATACACATGTGCCAGCGATTAACCCACTCTTCGTAGCACTTTTTATAGGCTCCTGAAGATATGGCCTTTAGCTCCTTCGTCGAATTTTCTTTTATGGAATCAATCAAATCAAAACGCTTTCCCCGTAGTGGGCAATTTGAGTCTTGGAAACAAGAAAAAGTCATATGGTGCCATGTCTGGTAAATACGGTGCATGGACTATGATATTTGTTGCATGTTTGGTCAAAAAGTCAGGTACAAGAGACGATTTCTTTTTACAAAAAATTCAATTGTTTTGGAATTAATCGCGCTTCAGGAGCGTTTTTAACATCGATGCAACTGGTGCAACGCACTGACGGGCCCCAGGATCCGCGGGTCCCCCGTAAGCTTCGGGATCCGCGGACCTGCAGGCTACAGTGCGTGGTAAACATTTATGAAATTTTTGCTGCAATATTACAGATCTGCTGTAATATTGCAGCAGGGTCAGGAATTGCCTTAATAGTAATTAATAGTAATGTCCGGGCCCCTTCTCAACTTTATCTTTACACCGAAGTTTTAGCAGCCTTAAAAATGCCACTGTGAACATTGCGCTTGAACACGTCTCAGGCCCAAAACTTCAGTTAAAATGTGATGAATCGAACCATTAGAGATGCTAAGGGTTGAAGTAATCTCTCTTTCACTCATATGACGATTTACAAGCACAATTTTCTTCACTTTATCGACGTTTTCGTTCGTATTTGATGTCGATGAACACCCAGAACGCGGCAAGTCTACGACTTCACGGCTATCTTTAAACAATTTATACTCATACGCTTGTATTTTCGAGAGAGAATTAGAGTCCCCATAGGCTTTTTGTAACATTTTTAATACGTCGGCAAAAGAAATTTCGTTTGTAACACAAAATTTCAAACACACTTTCTGTTCAACTTTTTTTCCATTATAAAATCTGACGAACGCACCTAAGGTATACTGATATGAACAGAAAGTCGATTATGTATCTTGAAATAAGGTGAAAATTACAAAAGTGAGCAAATTCACTATATATTGACCAATTAAATTATGAATATTCTAGTGAATTTGTTTACTTTTGTAATTTTCACCTTGTATGAACTTTGTTTGAAGATACAGAATCAACCCCCTCATTTCGAAATACACAATCGATCCCCTGCTGCTGTAAACAAACTAAATGACAGATCACGTTCAAATTCAGCATCAATATCAAGAATAGGTATGCCAACTTAACGAAAAAAAAAATTTGACATACCATTAACGCGCTTTCAAATAAGAAATTCCGAGTATTTTTTGAGCAGAGAGTATATGTATTATAAATATATAAGAAATATACAGTATAAAAAATATCACAAAGTGTCTTATAAGATCGTAATGTGACTACACAGCAAATCGGACATGAAGACTTTAAACAGTCAAGCTGGATCTTTAGTGCTGAAATAATTCTGTGTAAATTCATATACTCATATTCAATTCCTTAAACTGCGCACCGAATTTATTTTCAGTCTTCAAATGCAATTCTAACAGATCTAGAGCAGTAACAGTTAAGCGTCGTCTACAATGGGCAGTAGCAGAAGTGGTAAGGCTGTAACTACTGCTATTGTCCATTGTAGACGATGCTTAATATTAACAAGCAATTTAATTATATTGATACTCATAGGCATCGATGCTTTTAGATTAATCTAAAATTCTGATGCAGGTAAAGATCCTAAAATTTGAATAATTTTGTAACCAAAAATATATCCCCGACCAGGAATCGAATACGGGGATCTCTTGCAGGCAATCGAACTGTAGGCAATAATTCTTGAGTGCAAATGAACTGTCGGCAAAAGTAAGTAAATGTAGGCAAATGACACTGTAGGCAATCGATTTGTAGATAAACGGAATCCTCCCGATTCCACTACATGTGTGATAATGTCACTCCTGATTAAGGTCTGAACAAATAAGTTTGCTTTGTAAAACTATAATGAGTAATGTCTGGAAAGTCTTATCGTAAATCATTTTATGATAATTGCAAGTATTTGCAATTTCATTTTCTCTTGCCGAATTTTCGTATCATGTTAATTGGAGTAAGGATTAAATATTATTAGTGCCGAAACTTCAGATTTGTTTGCAACAAACAGTATGTATACGATTTTTAGTTACTTTATTATTATTATATTATGGTCTAATTGTCTTCAAAACAACAAAACCAAAAGTGATTAATAAATAATTTATTTAGCACTTTTTTTAATATTATACTTTTATCATAATAAAATATGATTTAAAAGTATCTAATATGTATCTGAAGATATTTTTAAAATATCTGTATTTGTATACAAATACATTTTCGCACATGTATCTATTATCTGTATATTATAAATACATTTTCGTACACGTATTTGTATTTGTATTTAGATACATTTTAAAAGTATTTAACCTATCACTGCTCATAGGTATGGAAATAATCATTTAAAATGCATATGGAAATAAGCATTTAAAAAATATATTATATAGACATGAATTTTAGGAGTGCTAAATTGAGCCTTCGGCACCGATGCTTGTTTTTCTGCTGGGTTCCCAGCTGGATTAGAATCTTGCCACCGTATTGGCTATGATGCTATCAGTGCCAGCATCGTAGCCAATATGGTGGCAAGATTCTAATCTAGCTAGCAATCCAGCAGAAAAACAAGCATCGTATGCCGCCCGCTTTAGAGTTAAGACATTTGAACAAGCAAAGAGGAAGAAATTAGTCGAATTGAATAAACTATTATATATATTTATTATAATCAGTATGATTTGATTAGACGTCTCTGATATTTATAATATTTTTATGAAATGTTTCACTTTTCAATTGAAATATTTCTGAAAACTTTCAGTGCTGTATGGGATATGTATACATATAAGAATATAAGATCTATGACAAAAACATTTTATTGTATTATTACCCACCCTGATAGCAAAATGTTAGCAATTTGGGGCCAAATTGGCAGCAAACTCCATTAGATTTTGATTACAAAACCATGGCCATTTGTGTCCGTATTTGACTATGGATTTGTTGACAAAACCTGTTGACAAGTTATACCAGCAGATTGGTGGCAGAAACCGAGCAGAGTCTGCTCGAATCAGGTTCTGCTCTCAATCTGCTCTCAATCTGCTCTCAATCTGCTCTCAATCTGCTCTCAATCTGCTCTCAATCTGCTCTCAATCTGCTGTCAGGTTATGCAAGACTATACTCGCGGTTTCTGCTACCAATCTGCTGGCATAGCATGTCTAGCAGGCTTTGTTATATTTCTGGCAACAATTTGCTGACAATGTCAAATAATACAAATTCTGTATACAATTTGGTGCCTTTCTGCAATCAAAAATTGGTAGCAGGTTCTGTTCAAAATCTGTCTCCGCAGGCTTTACTATCAGGGTAGTTAGCACAGGACGTTGTATGTCCATTTTACGTCCACAGACATGAAATAGACATCGACATAAATCCGATTTTTAATATCCATTATTTGGACGTTCATAGGATGCACCCAAGGACTTCGATTCTTTCCCTTGGTTACTTTTTTAAAACTTCCAAAAATTCAGATTATTTCATCTTTACGTCAAATTAAGTTGTAAGCGGACGTAAGATTTAGTCGTGTCGTTAATCGCGTACGGACTATGAGCATTAATATAAAAAGATGGTCATTTCTCAGTCTGTGAAAATTTCCGAGGAAAAGAATCAAAGTCTTTAGATGTACTCGTATATAGGATAACTCGCATTCAATGTATCCGAAGTTGTGATAAACAAACGTCCGGCGGGCATATTAAAATTTATTATTTATTTACCAACCTCGATAATTTCGTGTATAAAGTATTATTAGCTAAATATTATTAGCTAATACAATTGGTAGTTAATGAGTTTTTATTAATTTAATTTTCTATAATATGTTCTTTTTAATTAGTCAGGCAGAAATCCTAAAAATAGCTTACGAAATAATATAAAAAAAACCGATTACAACATCAAACATGACTACAATGACGACGATGATGACGAGGATAACGACGATGACGACGAGGATGACGTCGACGACGACGACGACGATGATAACGATGATGATGATGATGATGATGATGATGATGATGATGATGAGGATGATGATGATGATGATGATGATGATGATGATGATGATGATGATGATGATGATGATGATGATGATGACGACGACAATGACGAAGACGACGCCGGCAGCGACAACAACCAAACAACTACGACAATAACAGAGTTCGTGATTTTTGATTAAGTTAAATACATAAAAATAAATTATATAGAGAAAATTATATGTATATATAAATAAGCAGGAAATATTCTAAGAATATATAAAAAATATTAATGTGACTACGAATCGGAAATAAAGTTATTAAATGGTCAAACAAGATCTTTAATGCTCAAATAATTCTATGTAAATTTATATATTTATATCGAATCCCTCAAACTACGCGTCGAATTTATTTTCAGTTTTGAGATTTTAACAAATCTAGAGTAGTATTGGCAAGCAATTTAATTATATTAATGCTCACAGTCATCTTATGTGTTCAACACATGGTTTAATAGGTGGTAACGACCAAGATAATAACATCAACGGTGCTCCGTTCAGCCATAGGAGCAGTAAACGATTAGCAATTATAAAATCATAAATCCGCTATTATGTAATAAGGAAACGTACCAGAAATAGACCTCCCTCGTCTCTTTGACTAAGCCTATGCATATTAACCAAAAATATTTTATTGTACTATTACTCAGTTAGCACAGGACATTGCATGACCGTTTATTTTATGTCCATTTATGTCCACACGTCTATTGACATGAAATGAATATTGTCGTAAATTCGATTTTGAATACATCATTTGAACGTCCATAGGTGTATATAAGATGGTCCATATTCAATGTAGTCCGAAGTTGTGACAAATAGACGTCCAGCGGACATATTAAGATTTATTATATTTATATATTAACCTTGGTAATTTTATATATAAAGTATCATTAGCTAAATACTATTAGCTAAATTAGCAGTTAATTAGATTTTATTAATTTAATTTTATATGTTCTCTTTAATTAGTCTAGCAGAGATCCCAAAAATAGTTTACGAAATAATATAGAAGAAAATGATAATGACAACAACAAACTCGATCACTATGAAGACAATGAGGAAGATGACGGCGGCGACGATGAAGAAAACGAAGACAATGAAGATAATGAAGACAATGAAGAGAACGACAACAATATTTTTGTAAGTTATATATACAAAAATAAATTATACACAGGAAATTATTTATATTATAATATTATATAAATATGCAAAAGGTCTGAAAAAAATATAAACAATGTTATTATACAGACAGAGGCGTAGCGAAGATTTTGTTGGCAGGATCCCGTTTGTTTATAAATCGATTGCCTATAACATCAATTGCCTACATCACTTTTGCCGACAGTTCGTTTGAGCACAAAAATTATTGCCTACAATTCGATTGTCTACAAGCACTTTTGTGCACAAATAAAAATTTCAGAGACGAAATCACATTTGCCTACATATATTGTATTATTGCCTACAGATCGATTGTCTACATGTATTATTGCCTACAGATCGATTGCCTACATGCATCATTGCCTATAGCTCGATTATCTACATGTATTGTATTATTGCCTAAGCTCGATTGCTTACATATATTATTCTCTGCTTTAAAAACACAAATTCTGTTTTAAAACACAAATTTTCTGCTTTAAAAACACAAATTCTCTGTTTTAAAACATATTCTCTGATTTAAAACAAAAATTCTCTGTTTTAAAATTAAATTATTTTCTTACTTAACTTAACCTTAATTTTATATTTGTGCGCAAAAGTGTTTGTAGGCAACCGATATGTAGGCAATAATGCATGTAGGCAATCGAACTGTAGGCAATAGTTTTTGTGGGCAAATAAACTGTCGGCAAAAATGATATAGGCAAACGATGCTGTGGGCAATCGATTTGTAGGTAAAAGGAGCCATCTCGATTTCGTTTAGAAAGAGCTAAATTAGATTTGAGACTTTTGAACCCGAATGGTGGATAAATTAGTCGATTGGTATGGATTATTAGACATGTTGTTTTTTTTTGTTTTATATTATTTTTAATTAATGAACAGCAAATAAATCACAAAATTACGCATATTTAATTTACTAATGTAGTGTAATTACGATAGAATAGGACGTATTGAAACGCACACAGCAGAATCAATGTTCTCATTTCTATATTTCGACATATTGTATCGATACATCCATTCCCCTGCTATCGACCGCATCAGGATGGCGTGATCACGCTAACCGAACATTGATCAGAACCGACTGTTTAATAGGCGTGATTTTATTTTGAGGGGCTACAGTTATCGTAATCGTCCCCGTTTTATGGATGCCTTTTTTCATGTCTATTTTACGTTCGCATGTCCATGAACATAAAATGGACGACGATCGTACGTCTAATTGACACATTCATTATTTGGACATCCATCATAGGCGGTATATAGGATGGCTCGTATTTAACATAATCCGAAATTGTGACGACATCCAACGGACGTTCTAACGACCAAAATATAACGTACACGAAATGTCCAAAGAACGTCCATTTGCTGTCTGGATATTTTACACTTCAAAATTATGTTTAGGATATATCATAATTTATACAGAATTTATATATTTTTAGCACAAATATATGAAAATCAATATTATGAAATTTTTTCAATTTGCTCAAAATGAATTTTTACAGTCATGGAAATGTATTAATTATTTTTAATAATTAATATTCTGAACTAAAACGCTAATAACATAAAATGAATAAAATATATATCGTGTTTATATAATATATACTAATAATGTAGAATCTAAATTTATTACTATAACTATTTATTACTATAAGTATTATTAATTATTTCTATGTAAACAAATTTTCTTTTGAATTTATTTCTTTTGAATTTACAGTTAGAACTTATACAAATGGTCATCAATCGTTTGATGGAGATTATAGAAGATACCTTTTGTGAAATACCTATATTCAACATCATTTGTAACGACATGAATATAAAACGAAAGGCGAAATTGTATGTAAATTATAACTTTTAAACGGTAAACATCTGCATTTTAAATGATCTTCGGCTAATTTAATGATTTCTAGAATTTCGTATATACAGTTTTGAGTTAAATTAATCCCTCTTACTGGAAAGAGATAACTTTTACGTTCGAAATCAATGTACTATTATTAAACATTTCATTTAATTATAAACTTATTACAATTCGTGTGATTATTACAATTCGAATGTATTATTGTAACCATGTTAATATTTTGAAATAATAACATTACGTGTAGGAAAGAATTACCGAATACGTATTGTTGTCGCATTTGTTGTCGCTGCCGCGCGACAAGATTTCAAACTTTATAATCAACTCTCATAATTTTTTGGAATATTTGGATTTAAAAAATTCTTAGAATATTGCAAAGAAAATGAAACAGAATGCATGGAGTTTCTTATTATTTTCATTTCACCAGTTAAGAATATGTATAAAATAGACGCACTGCATAAAGTGTAAAATATGTGTGCAAAAAAATGTAAAGTATATATGGCCATATACGTAAATTTAAAAATATATATACCTGCATATAAAATATTTTCAATTAAGTATAAAATATAATAATTATATAAAATTATATATATAATTATACATAAAATATAAAATTATATATAATATAGAATATATAATAATTATTTCTCCTTATGCATTTTTTAAATTTTTATCACAAATTGTATTTCAAATTATATTCAATAATAATAGAACTATTTTTAATAATAGTTGCAAATACATTGCGCTACAACATTGTTACAACATTACAGCGCAATCTTGCTGAAGGCGGACATTTTTATGATGCTATGACATTACAATAATGTTGCAAATACATTGCGCAATCTATTTGCAATATTACAACATTGTAATGAGATATATATGCAATCATTTTACAATCTTTCTGTACTGTATGGAAATAATTGAAATATAGACAAAAACAAATAATTAATTTAAAGATCTCTAATTATTGTGCAAATCGCAACTGTCACTCTTAAAAAATTAAAAATTAATCGCTCGACTTGTATCGTATATGTTTATGAATATTGTCCATAAATTAACAATATCCTTACAGTCAAATTATAAGGACGAGAAATAACACGTTACTTTTTATGACGCCATTATCGCAATTGTTACTTGTTTTCGGTAATAATCGTTATTTTTTTTCTGTCTAAATGGTAACAGTAACGTCGTTATATTTTTATGAATTCAGTTGTTATTTTTATCGTTACTTTAACTATTATCTTTACCAATAAATAAAAGAAGGATTACGAACCAGTAACTGGTTCGTAATCCTTCTTTTATTTATTGATTTATTCTGATTGAACCATATTAATAATTTATTATCTTTACATCTATTCAATTATAAATTGTATTATTTTAAATGGATATAAATATTTTATTCATATATTAAAAAATATTTTACTTTACACCTTACAAAGAAGCACAGGGATGTATCCCTCTCTGATTTTGATGAACTTTTAATCTATTATAGCCTGGACCATTATAAGGAATACGTATCCCGTACGTATTTATTCAGTGGACGAAATACCCAATCGATTTCATTTAAAGTGAATAAATAATAAGGGATGGAAAACAATTTTTTTGTAAAAATTGAATGACTTCAAAAGTACCTTATAATAATGAAAAAGTAATTTATAATAATGAAAAAAAATTATTTATTAAGAATAAAAAATTAAAAAGGTTTTTGTCTTTATTATATAAAGTTAATTTTCTTAAATCGTTCAATTAATCATTTCATTTAAAAAATTTTTTCCTTATTTTATAATTTCAACAATATTTATTTTAAAAGAAAATGACTAATTTTATTTAAATGAATGTTTCATATCCTAAAAATACATATAAGCACGTATACAAAAAATACATATTCCTTATTTTGATGTAAACTATAAAATATTATATTATAATAATTAATATTAATAAATATATAATGTAATAAATAATTTCTTACCAATGATTTGTATCTATTTGTATCTATTTGTATTTTTTATCTAAAAATAAATATGTTTTTTCACAATAAATAATCTCATAAGTTTTTCATTTCAATTTTGTTTTTGTACTCGACTGATTGGTACACACCTGATTTCAATATGGAAACTTACTGAAAGAGAAAGTGATAGTGTCGTAAACCGCTAGGTAAGTTCGTTACCGTCGAGAGCGAAATCTGTTAGTCAACGACGTGGATCGCTTGTGGACAGTGTAGTGGCAAGTTTCTACAGATATTTATCTTCAGAATAAATTAATTTACGCAAGTTAAATTTATACGATTAATACCAATACATCATCCTTAAATTTGTACGTTAATACAACATCCTTTAATTTTGTTTGTTTTCAGCCCCTTCTTAATATGTGTGTGTGTGTGTGTGTGTGTGTGTGTGTGTGTGTGTGTGTGTGTGTGTGTGTGTGTGTG
>NW_017257588.1:1907342-1952921 GCF_001594055.1 Mycetomoellerius zeteki | reverse complement strand
TGTGTGTGTGTGTGTGTGTGTGTGTGTGTGTGTGTGTGTGTGTGTGTGTGTGTGTGTGTGTGTCATTAAATACTTCATTTTATTCTTTTTTTAAAATAAGGGACAGAGCATATTTATAGGTTGTACATTAATTTAATTTTTTAACGGAAAAATTATTTTAATCTTCCTAATTAAATTTAAATTAATAGTTTTATAAGTTTTATAAGAACTCGAAATTTTAAACTTCTCTTTGTTTAAAAGATATAATTTTAGGAACTTTTTTATACTTCACTAAGGAAAACCATGTTACGAATTTTAATGATTTCATCATTTATCTGCTCGTTGGATTTACTGGGTGCTCGTCCTGTGGAGGAACCGACAAAATTCACTCTTGACAACATACAAAATAATACCGAAAACGCTGTACCCTCAAAACTGGAAATAATAAAGGTAAAATTTTTTACTTATATAATTCGCGAAAATAAATGAAAATGCAACTTTTGGAAAACGCCAGTCAAAAGTAATTATTAGATTGTTCTAATTCATTGAAAGCAATAAAACAAAAAGTCATAAATCTAAATTTAATTTAAATCTAAAAATTTACTTAAAAAATTGTTCCTTAGCTGTATCCAAAATTCTAATTAGATTCTCGTGATTCGCCACTGTAATCAGCAGGCGAAGTCAAAATTGCTATTTCGTAGGAATTATTAGAACGTGTCAGCGATGCTATTAGAATTGGCAGAGGAAGATTTGTCAATTTTATAATATTGGCTAGAAACATCATTATCAATCGAGCAGAGGTAATTACTGTAGCATTTATACAACGACAATTTATTTCTGGTAACATGATATTCGCAAAGACCCACATAATATCTTCATTGCAATTTATGTAAAGTCACCGTGTATTCTAGTTAGCATTAATTCGAAATTTTTTGGTCAATAATTCCACACAGCACACTTTACCCTAGAGATGTCCAATGGACGTCATTTTGGGATATTGCGATAATCTTGTGATATCCATGGATGATCTCAGTTATCCAGCGGATATTCAAGACATGTACAAGTATCCAAGTGTGTAAAATCCCACGGACGTCTTAGACGCTACAAAGTCGCTCGTCTGTAGGGACCTATGGAATAATTCTTAAAAACAAATAAAAAAATCCAATTATAAATAAATAATATCAAAATATCATAATACTGCCATGTTAACTGAGCATTGCAAAATATATAGAATTTGTTATTCCTTTTGCATTTTCTTCCTGTTTTCGTTGGTTATTTTATTGGCTTTTGTCAATATCTTTCTATTTGTGTAATTTTTAACTATTATTGACATATCGAAAAATTTTCTTTTTTTACAGCATATAAATAGCGAATTTCGAAGTGATCTTGATCCGTCAATTGTTAAATCTGACAAACCTCAAAGTCGCACATCAATACAACCTATACAAGATACAACGTCAATAGTTTTATTTCAACCGATACCGCAAGAAGGAATTCGTTTAGAAAATGAGACCGCCCAAGGTATTTTAGAAAAACGAAAACCTGACAACATCAGACGACTTTTGGATAGTTTCTTGACACCAAAGCCACTTATTGATCGAATTAAGGATGAAGAAAAATATGGTAATAGGGGAGATAAATTTATTGGAATCGGAAGGGTTTTCATTAACGGTTTCGAGAATTTCAGTAATTTTTTGAATAACTTAGTAGAGGTAAGTACATTAAATTGTAATTCTAATATACACAATAAATTAAATTAAATTAAACAACAGTAAATGTATTAATACAGTAAATAAGATAACTAGACCTTATCTAAGCTGCGATTTTTTTCTAATTTTTTGCTAAGTACAAAATTGAAAATTAGTGATCAAATTTAAAAGAAAAAATATTCGGAACATTAAAAAAATATATAATATTTTTAAATATTGACATAGGTGCAATAAAGATTTTAAGAAAGAGCAGTATTTAAATCATATTAATACATATGTATCCAATATGGCCTAAACTTTAGTATGTCTTTATTTTTTTTTATTATAAAATGTTAAAGAAATAGAAAATAAAGTGATCCAATGTTATATAGATTATAAATTTATTAACATATTGATGTGTAAGACAATTGACTTGTATATCTACTCATTTACTTATCTATGTGTTTACTTATTTCCATGATGTTTAGCAGGTGAATTAGAATCTATTGTTTGAAATAACAAAGGTAGCAAAAAAAAAACATTACAATCAATGTGTGTACATTCATTCAGTATACCTAGGTTGGCAATATTAGGTCTACCTTAGAAAAAATTACTTTTCTCCCATACAGCACCGATTGTTGCGGAAAATTTTTAGAAATGTCTCAACCTTTCATATCTCATGTGCAACAATTCTGAAAGGATTCTGCAATATGTCATATGAAATATTTTAACAGAAATGTTTCTAAAATCTATCATATACAATAAATTGAAAAATATTTAAACAGAACAAAAAATCATCATGATTTTAAAATGGCTCTAAAATGTTTACTAAAAGTAATTTTTTGATCAATCACGCTTCAGTACGTTTAATGTTATTTTGATGTTATCGTGAGTTGTTCTACTTTAATTTCGAAAAATTTTTGTATATGAATATTGTATATGATATTGTATGGAAACTGCAGGTATAAGTGACTTTCTATTTTTCTAGTGATTATGTATATGTGTCTATACATATAATGTGATTAATTAATTAAAATAGTTGGCGATATAATTATCATTTTTGAGAGATATTTTAAGTTTATTTCAATAAGTTTGTAATCTGTAAACAGATTACAAAATTCTTAATAAATTTGAAGTACTTCAGATGTGATATTTAAGTATCAATCTCAAATATATATTTAAATATCATTTTTGAAGTACTAAAAATAACTGAAAACTTTTTGGTAATATTTCAAAAATATTGCAGATTCTTTCTGTAACATTTCATTAATCCTTAAACAAGGTTTCATGTGCAAGAATTGCGCACATTTTGCTATTCCAGAGCTGTCTCAGAAATGTTGCAGACATACCATATTTCGCAATTTTATTATATGTTTCACTTTTCAGTTGAAATATTTCTGAAATATTGGATTTTGATTACAAACAGTACAGTATTGTAAAGTAGAAATACAGAGAGAGCTGCAATAATATGAACTACGGAAATCAATAATCATGTCTTGGTAGTTGTAAAGAGAGAGAAAGCAATTTATACTTAAACCTATACTAATTGTAAGATAAAAGATTGTTCATTTGACTAAATTAATTTAGTTCGTCTTTATTTGTTTCAATGAAGAATGTATATATTTAAGTCAAACATATTATATTTGACTTAAACATATACATTCTCCAACAAAAGAAATAACGACAACTAAATTAATTTAGACAAATATATAAACAATTAATTTAGTAAAAAGAACAACTTTTTCTTAGTGTACAAAATATTACATCACAATCACGACGTTCTGCATATTGCCTTACAGACAACGATAGAATAAACAAATTGAGCAATAAACTAATGCTGTCGAATCAGGCAAACAGCCTGTATGACTTATTAATATTATCTATTGAATTACTATGTAATTACATAAATATCGAGTAGGTCATATTGGATACTAGACCATATATGTATAATAAACTTTATTTAAAAAAATCTAATTAAAATAAATTTAAAAAGCAAAACAAAATCTCTTCAGTAATCCATCTAAATATATAATACAGTAATTTGTAAAAAAATTTTGTGATTTCAGTTCCCCACTGGTATAGCTAAACAAACTTCTCGAGGAATAACGCAAACATTGGATAAATTAGGAGCACGGATCATCGGACTCGAATAATAAATATAAACTGAATATAAATTAATCAAAACAATTAATCAAATGTATATAAATATATTAAAAATAAAATGTTTTAATTAAATAAATAAATAAATACATAAATATAAATATAAAAGGGGGGACTATGATAAAAGATAGTGGCTCTTGCACATATAGGACACGGCAAACATTGCAGGACCCAGAAATGGGACGTATATTGTCAGTCATGCAATTTCATTTCGTTTTGTGTAAAAATTAATATAGGAATTCGATGTTATTAAACGTTATATGTGCCAAGATATAAAAACTAAAAGAAGTCTTGAAGAGGAAGTTTCAAAATTAAATATTTATCAAACTTGTTAAATCAATAAACAAATTTTTGTTATCATATGTTTTGTCGATACAACAAAAAAATAGACTCAATCTTTTTAATATAAAATATAAAATACAAAAATTGCTTATAAATTTTTATAACACTTTTGCTTTTATATATAAGATATCTCGTATACAAAATGCATATCATAACACGAAATTCGTGTATATTTCAAGAAAATCCGAATCCAGGTTCTGCAGTAACAATCTTTACGTTTTTATTTAGTAAATCTTTTAATGATACAATGTTTATTAATGGATCCTTAATCGAAAATTTTAATTTGGTATCTCCTATTGTGGAAATAAAAATTATTGAATATTAAGAAACTCGAAACTGAATTTTCAATCAAGTTAACTACTACACCATCTATCGCAAGACCGCGCAACTATTACTACACTGAATTTCGGCTCTGTTGACAGTCTCAGTCTTCGCAAAGCATCCGTATATATGTATTTTCCATTCGGTGAAAAAACTTTTCTTCTAAACTTTCAATCTTAGTTCTACAAACTCGGTATCGTTCGTTACAATAATGTGACCTCAGCCGTATGCTTATTTTCAAGATATAAACTATAAAACTTTTGTATGAAGCAAATGTAGAACTGAGGTGTCAGCTGTACGAGCTAAAAGTAAACGAATTTTTAAACTTCTTCGATTTTCTCATAAAATCCGATACAGCTGAGGTCCTGTTTGTGCGTACTTTAATTCTGTAAAAACAATTTTGCAATCCGTTAATTCAATTCGGAGATATTTCACCGAATAGGAATGATGGTAAAGTAGAACAACTTTAGCATCCCCTTAAGACTGTACTTAATACGATCTTAAATATAAGATCTGACTGTGAATACAGACAGAGAGAAATCTGAATATTAATTTGATAAATTTTAGTTATTTCAGCGATATTTCAGCGATTTATTTCCATCAGGAGCACCGCAAAAAAATGGATATTGTTGTGTAGTTTACATCTACTTCTTCAGAGGGCAGTAGTGCGCGGTGGGAGTTTGCGGTTACAGGAAAAAGGCCCTCAGGTTTTCTCTCTGTTTATACTCTATCGATTTCTTTTTATCACGTACAATAGTAATCTTAAATGTACATATTATATATGTCAAAGAGAAATCTGAAAAAGGTCATTTCGACGTTTTTCATGGCACCAGCGAAATCGCCCGTACACTAGCGCCAGTACATCCATTTTTTGTTTGGTACTACGTGGCTACATCCATTTTTCTGACATTGTCGATAAAATCGCCAATGTTGATAAAATAGTAGAGAGCCACAGAGAAAATGGACCACTGACAAGATCGCAGATAAATTGAATATTTCTAACATGAATTTACCGACATTAAAAAACTTTGAAATTAAATAATAAGGGAATGATGGCCATTTTATAATAAGCCATAAGTCATAAATCAAAAATTAGAAAATAAAAATTGACGACTGTGATTGGTCCATTTCCAGCTTCTAATTTCTGATTTATGACTAATGGCTTTTAGAATGGATGAAACTTGTGAACAACAATTTTTTTTCTCGGAATATACTACGCATGAAAATACACAAATTTACAAACTATAGGAAAATTGGAGGGGGCGGCGTTATATACCGAATATTTACCGCATTTTTACATCACGGAATTAAATGGCATAAACACAGTATATAAAATGTTGAAAATTTTCTCTTATAATTATAGTTTTGTAGGCGCTGAATCTTCACGTATGTTTTAAAATTTAGTGAGCCTAAATCAAAAGAAAGAACAATATGTTTCTATGAATATTAAATTATTTCTGTAAACGTTAAAATGCTTCGTGAAATAATTGACACATACGATTATAAAATCAAATAATTTTCATTTTTCACACCTGAAAAAAAGAATTTAATATAATATTCAATCATTATTTCAAAATTCTTATCAATTATTTCGATAATGAAGCATTTGTTGAATATTGCAAATTGCAATTTCTTAATATTTATAAGAATGTTTTAATTGTTTTTCTCTTTTTATCCGGAAACATTCACAAAGTTTTAAAATATGACTCATTCTATATATTTATATGTTTTGTTCACAATTTATGTGTTTTGTTCACAAATTATTCATAAATTGTTGGAAAATTCACGAAATATCGTCATAGCTAAAATAGTATACGCATATAATAATTTGGTTCTGATAACATTAAGCTATACTGATATTATCACTGACTCATACTAAAATTTAAGCGATATGCTAAAATTTTAAGCTCGTGCTGACTACGGTTGTACATGAAATTGCGCATGCTTTGAGTGGCTTGAAAATATATTGGCGATATGCAAATCGCGAGTACAGGAATAATTATAGTCTCTGTCCACTGTCAGGTAGGGAGAAGAAAATAAGCAATATTCGTTTATAAAAGGACTGCAATGT
This sequence comes from Mycetomoellerius zeteki, assembly GCF_001594055.1. NCBI lineage: Eukaryota > Metazoa > Arthropoda > Insecta > Hymenoptera > Formicidae > Mycetomoellerius > Mycetomoellerius zeteki. Next base: position 1,946,360 of record NW_017257588.1, on the reverse strand, counting down.
GATCAGCGTCGTCTTTTGCTTTTAAATTCACCCCTATTTTGGTTAATTCTCGAATATCTCAGTGATGCCATATAAGTGTGCTTGTAACTAAAGAAACTAAAAAAACCTGCAATATTTTTTTCGAAAAATAGTGATCGTTCGAAAGTCTAAATGCGTGTGCATCTATTGTTGATTTTGTTCTTCGCGAGCACTATCTTAGCGCGAAATGCTAGAAATAGAAGGGATACTGATCTGGTACATGAATTTTTTGCATCATAATGTGAACACTTATAAATTATATAAATTGTTTATAACTATTGCTGATAATGTATTTAACTGAAAAACTTACTCTAAAAACAGAAGCAATTTTTCTGACAATAAATAGCGAATACTTACAGATATAATAGAACAATCTGTAATAATTTTATCACCTCTCTTTATTACTTTAAAACTTTTCTTAAAGTAGCCGTACAAGTTTATTTTTATTTTTGGAATACTGCGCAATAAAAAACATTTTGTATTTGTGTTTGAACTTGTTCTCGTCAAAATTTTTGTATTAAGTTTCTAACACATCCGAGTATTAATTTAATGTGGTATGTAATTATGTTAGTTGAACATTTTGTGTTAAATTAATATTTAACATTTTTTAGTATAAAAATAACACAATTCATGAGTAAAAGAACAAATAATACAAAAATAATGTGGTTTTAAAACAAGAATCCTAAAATAAATGTTAAACCTACGTGTTAATTTTATATATTATAAATGTCGATTTTAAAAATATACTTCCTGCACAATTTTTTCCAAATTATGTCAAAGTGTTTTTATATTAACTTTTTTACATTACGTTTTTATTTTTTTTCTAATAATCATCAATTTAATATCTTATGATCTTATATTAAATTAAGATAAAAATTTGAACCATTTAAGACATGTGAAATATGTTTAATTTAACACAAATTTTCCAACTTTGTAGCCTTATGTAAATATTGTTTCTTACATTTTTCAAATTTAAATTTCCATTACATAAACTAAATTTCCTATTACAAAATAAAAATATTTATTTAGTTTTTTTTTTAAAGTTTTGTATGCATCGAAACATTTTATGCAATTTACGTCTAAAATACTCACTCATCGATTAGCTCAAGTTATTTTACATACCCCTTCTTGATTTTATATTCAAGGATACCGATAAGTAAAGTTTTTTCTTACATATTCTTATCGGTATACATATCTAATTGTTTCACAGACTACATTTAAACTTCCTGTCATTTCTACAACTGAGGCTTATGATGGAAATAAAACAACGGATGTTACTGGAGATAATTCTGATGTAACTAATTGTGGAAATAATATTTTCAATCAGCCATTAAGAATGATATTGAACCTTATTAAATCAATAATATTAGGAACTAAGAATATATTATCAACATTTTCAAAAACACTAAATTCAACGAGTGACTTTATAGTACGCGCTATGCAGCAACCGGTAAGCGTAACGTTATTTATTTAAAGAAATAAAATCATTTTTCTTTTTTTCTCATCTATATATGTATGTGTATACTCTTTAACATTTAATCTTCTTTTTTTATATTCTTTTTATATTCTTCAACATTGAATCTTCTTTTTTATATTCTTTTTATATTCTTTAACATTTAATCCTCTTTTAATTATAAATATCAATACTTAAATAATTAAAATTTTATGTTTATGTGCAGTTTAATGAAATATTAAGTATGATAATCAGAATCTTCAAGTGGATATACCCATATTTATAATTAAAAAATGGTAACATTATAAAATTTTTTTCAAATTTTGGTAAGTAATTCGCAAATATATATAATTCATCAAATATAAATGTCTTTTGTACTACCAATTTGTATTATTTGTCTACAGTAATTCGTTCATTTTGGTTAAATGATAAAGTCAAAAATAGAACTGAATATAATGGCTAGCTTTTCATTACATATAAATACATTATTATTAATAGTAATTTGTTCAATACACATAATACATAACTATCGTCTTACTATCTCGATTTTGCATTGTACAGTCTTTAACATTGCTTTTAACTTATGGTCAATTGATTGCTTCGTCGATATCAAATAACATATGAGAATAACGATCATTTTTAATTTACTAAATTTATATATTTATCTATATTTATATATTATATATATATATATTGAATACAAAAATCTTAGCAAAGCATTCATGCTTATGACATTGAAGATAATTTGATCTACAATCTCTATTGAATACTCAGGACTAAATCACATAATCATGCACGCTATCTATCTAACTGCTCCCGATTGTTAACGTTGAGAATCAATATGACATACAATTACTGTAAAACAGAGATTTTACAATTATTATAAGATAGCGATTGATTACTTCTTGTAGATGAATATTGAGTATATAAGGATTAGAATACTCCACGAAAGTAGGATGAGCTTGTTCCACTAGAAAATTACAATTTAATGATCGATTGTCTTTAGCCTCGTTATACAATTTGTTCTTGTATTTAAATCAACTTTCCCATTCTGTTATAGATTTTACCTACACGATCAATAAATTTTTATCTATCTATACACATTAAAATGATTCACAAGTTATACATTTTTTACGCTTTCTCTTAGAACAGTTACAAATATAAATATCAGCTGACAAAGTTGGACTATTATTAAAAGTCGCGATATTAATCATTGGAGATTACAAGAAGCATTATCAAATCCAAACTAAGAAGGAAGTCCATCCATTGAATAACTATCATATTTTTTGGTACACAGCAGAAACTTTTTGGTCAACTATACATCAACGTACTTTTATCTACTTAAATTGTCTCATATGTAAATGTATTTATAAAGTAACGTTCAATAATCATCGAAAACTTAATCATTTCGTTTTTTTTTTCATGCTCTTTCTTAACAATTTTTCGTCTCGCTCATTGTACTCATATTCCTATTAATACGAATTTGCAAATTCGGATGAAATTGACAAAGTCCTCAAAAAAGGAGCGACACGATTACAAAAAGATTCGTTCCTGTTGCATGCAACGGGAATAAAAAATGCGCGAGAAGGGTGCTATCGATCTTAGACAGTTGTCTCGTCTAAGATCGATCTGAAATTCTAGGTATTGGTAGTGTCGTAACTCTTGTACGTGTGAGATGATCTCTTGTGCCTGACTGTACAGAAGAGAATCATGCTGGCCACCTGGCCGAATAGCTGAAGGAAGGCCACGACGAGGCCCACCGTGCCCACCACGTGGAGTCTGGTTACCAGCCACATTTGAATGGCGGTCGCGCATCCTTCCTTGTACCAGAGCTCCTTGTTACGACCCTCTGAATCTAGACGACCGCAGTATCGTTCTCGTTGCATACAGCAAGAATCCGGAACCCGATCCTCCTCTGGCCACGCCTCGATTTGGAACCAATCCGTATAATCGCGTACGCCGCAGCAATGAAACTGCAAGTGTACATTTAAAACTGCATCATCATATTAAGCGTTTACTTAAGACTTATTCTTTGTCTCTGCATTGGGCTGCACTAAAACTATCTCTCTTACTTTTATCAAACATCAAATATGTATTTGTTTAGTTCAGCCACAAAAAAAGCAGATCTTAACCCAGTGAGAAATGACAATGGAATCGACATCGATTCCATTGTCATTTCTCACTGGGAATTTAACATCCTATGCAATATGGAGTAGTTGATTTTTTAACTACGTGGAAAAAAGTTTCTTTGAAAAAAGTTTCTTTAAAATAAATTAAGGAAACGCAGAAATCTGTAACACCTCGTGTAGTGTTTTGCAAATATTAATTAAATAATTAAACAAACCTCGGTATGTATATGGTCCCACATGGCAGAAAGTGTTCCCGGCTCCCTCGTAATATTGTAATGCTTCTCAATGCCGTACAATAGCTCCTCCTTTAAGCTCCTCGCGAGGTGTTCTCTGAACACGAACGCCAAGGTGCCCAGCATGAACTCGGCGAGAAACATGAGTATTACCAGACTGAAATACTGAAAATTACGGGATGTAAATGTTTTTTCTTTCTATTATTATTTACATGAGGCATCTCTTTACAAGTTTTGAGATTTTCAAAAGTTTTTTAATTCTAACACTTATTTCTTTCATCAAGAGAAAACAAGTATTGAAAGAGCGGGGAAAAAAATCTCATATTCTATGTAATTACCACTATACACGCAAGGTCTCATATAATATGTAAACGAATTTATCGATCCGTCACATATTGCGTCACATACTACACGAATTCCATATGTATAAACTATGTATAATGAAAAGAATATTTTATTTCGCTTAGCAGGCAGATTAATTATCTTAACGTCAGCTAAGGATGAGCAAAATAAATGAGGAAAAAAGATGATTAAAAGATTATTAAAAAATGTAGTCAGCATGGACAGCACGCGTATTGCTCTGTGACAAATTATTCAAATGACAACAGAAATTCGAATCACGATTTACTGACGACAAAGATATTCAAGATTGTCAAGTTATAAGCTTCAGTCCGTGCACCGCATATGTAGTATACTGCGTGCGTATCACAAAAAGTCCGTAAGTATACTGTACCACGCGCGCTTTTTGCAAAGCACGTGTTTTACAATGGATCACGTTGTACCAACCGTGATCAACATGCATCTTGACTGGAACCACGCGCCACAACATCCGAAGAAGGCGATGACGAATGTGACGCATCCCGCGGCGAGCAGCAGCGAATCCGCCGACACGAAGCTGTACTGCGGTACCAAGGTCGCGTATCCGGAGTAAGCCAGTCGTAGCCAAAGGCCCGCACCCAAAATTCCGCAAGCGCATAACTGTAAAATAAATTACGCCCGTCAATTGCTCTGCGCGTCATAAACGTTTGACTTTCGACGGACGTACTTAAAACGCTGATCCATTGAGGTCGAAATTATAGTATACAGGATGGGAAATACGTGGTACAATCGAGAAGAGGGTGATTCTACGGCTTAAACTAAAGGAAATAAAAGAATAAATTTTTTCGAATAAAGCCTTTTTTTTTAGAAAAATTCTGAATTTATTATCCTGAACAATAGAAGTGTCGAGTGGTCGTTATTGACCGTTTTTATTTTTTAGATTTAAATTCTATTTCTTTTGTAAAAGATAGGCGTTTGAAATTTTTTAACTTTTCAATAATTACGTCAGTATTCTTTACACTGATGAAATACTTAGTTCTTCATTTTTTTTATTTTCATAGTAACTTATTCTTGGTTCTTTCAATGAATGAGAAACGTTGGCACTTTAAGTGTTAAAAGGAAAAAATATTCTTGCACTGTTAAAAAATTAAAAAAACAGAATACATTAGAAACAATCCATTTTAATTAAATTTGCAGAATTCAACTTTGTATACAACAAAATGACCAACCATTTCAACAATATCACAGTTAAGTAAAAAATAAATGTATAAGAAATAAAATTAGTCTTTGTCTCATATAAATTCACTCATTTATCTTATGGAACTGATTGAATTATTAGTAAATCCTAATAGTAAAAAATCAGATTGTCTTTAGCAAAAATTGTTACGTCAAGTATCATGTGCACATGTATGTAACCTTCAAGTTCTTTTTTTTTTTCAAAAACACCTTATGCAAAAAAATTATTCTATCATTTTGATTTATTTTAAACCGAATCATCTTTTCGGTCGTATCATATGTATTTCAGCCCATCCTATATTGCACGATTGTACAAATGATTATATTGAATATTTCAAAATTGCTTTCTTTCAGTCACAGCTTTGATGGTCTTTATTATGAAAATATTTTGATTCGGTCAAGAAATCTGCAGCGAAAGCGAAATTCGATATTTTATTGGCAAAAGATGTTTTCATTCGAGAATTTAATATATTTATAAATAATTAATATATTTAAAAGAATTTATAGCTATCACAATTTATCCAGCTGATAATTGTAACAAACTGTCCCATATGTAGAATGAATGAATATAAATTGTTACAAGTGCTTTTAATATTTTCACTAATGTGAGATAAATAAATTACAACTTTAACAAATAATAATATAAATGTTCAGCTTTTGATAAATATCTTTGCGGTATAATCTATCCAATTTATAAGTTAGTTACCAAAAATTATCATATAAAAAAAGTGTAATTAGTCCCGGGTTTCCCCTACTGAAAGATCTAGAAAATTATATTATAATTAAAAGCATATAGAGATTCTTATCACACGCCACTTATAGCACGTGAGTTCATTGGGTCAATGACGCGTTATTTTCATTCGACTGTCGCCGACAATGTACGTTCGAGAACAAAGCTATCTCGAATTCTCGTTTATGCTGCGTTTAAGTAAAATCGGAAAGTGGAAAGTGGACCGTGGATTAGAAAGTATCGCGATGCATTTCGAATCGTCGACGCGGAAGGAAGATCGATGCCTATGGTTGACAGCCATCGCGAAATTCGTTTAACTCACGGTCAATGCGCCAACGAACGTGTGACGAGTGAATGGCAAAATCACATCATGACATTTCTCGCATTCGCGATAAGAATTAAAATAACAACGAAACTGTGCAACGCTATTTCACTAAGCAGCAAAGTGTATCGGATGTCGATGCGGTCACCCGTATACATTTAACGGTTTATCGTCCACCTGCTAACTTATTCGCAAACACAGAGCCTTGTCCTATGTTCGTAAGAGAGTACTGCAGATTTTCTGGGCGGCAGATTTTCTAAGTCGGCGGTTACCTTGCTGTGCTATCAATGACAGGAAGTCGACTGAGCGACTAGGTGAATGTTGACCTTACGGTTAATTCATCCTCTAGAGTGCAATATATCCGACACGCGATAGCAACGTCCTTCCTTATCGAATTCAACTGTAAATGATGAGGCCAACGTGTTTACGCGCAGCAAGTAACATCTGCGGAAGAACCGCAATGTAATTTATAAATTACAACTTCTGCGACGCAGCATGATTGAGAAATTAATGCACTGTTACGCGACCCCGATAGCTAATTGTACAAAAGAGCGCGTCCGTACTTTCTAATTACCGTCAATGGTGCGTGCGCAAAAACGGGACGTTTTTGCAACAATGTTATATAATCTGCAATACGTGTCGTTGACCACCAAATATTTAATTTGTATCGTCGTTAAAATATTTATTATTAACTATATATCATTAAAATGTTAAATAATTTAATATAAGTATAAATAATATAATATAAATGTAATTAAATAATTTAATCATTTAATATAATTTAATATAAATTTTTTATATAATTGAAGATATGATTTATCTAACAATGTGTCTCTTATCTGTCTTGTCAAGAACTTTTGAGTTTGGAGTAATTATACCTAATGAATCTAATGAAGTCCAGACTGACTTACCCAGTTTGGAGTTCGCAATGAATTGTGATTAGTATCAAAGTGAAACAGAGTGACAACAGGTGACGCATTTCACAGCAATAAAGAACACAAAGACACGTGTACCAGTTTTACAGCATACAGAGCAATTGGTACCGCACTTTATTGTCGACTTACGGGTACCGTAAATTCATAGCTCATAGAGCACGGTTCAACGCCCTATTTAAGGCTTTCATCGCGATACAGACGCGGGCGGACGATTTTAAGTGGAATAATAAAGCCGGGAGAACGGCGAATGCGGTGGAATGCGGCGCGAATTACAAAAGCGCGTCGTCGGTTTAATCGCTGACCCGCGTGGGTCGTTAATACCGCTATTGTCTCATTTCTGTCATTTCTGACCAATTCGAGCCGCGCACTTGCACTGTATACGCGTGTACACCCGTGTTTACGAATTATACGCAGCAACGAAATGTTTCATTTAAGTTGAAAAGTTCTCACACATATCTTTCCAACGCGAACGAGTTATTTAAATATAGCTCAAGTGCCACTCGCAAATAATTTGCAAAGTAGATCGATCTCAAAAGAAGTAGAGCTGAAAGCAAAAGCTGCTATATCTAAAAATAAAAAAATGAGATGTTGTAACCTCTGAATTTTGTTTGCTTCTTCTAGTTTTAAACGGATCAAAACAAACTGAACGTTTTATTAAAAATACATACCATATATAGAAATAATACAATCCCTACAAAATCAAGGATGGAAGATGTCTAATCGCAAAAGAAGTTCAGTCCCTACTGCAAATACAGTTATATCTATCAGTTATTATTTAATAAAAATAGCGAACACTTTTTAAAATCAATTAAAATCCTTTCTTCAGCTGCAAAATCAGTCAAGTGCATCCTATTTTAATTAATAAATAAAAACTATATTTTTTTCATGCCGTATTATATACGTTTTTTTAACTAAATTAATAAATCTTTCTTAACTAAAAGAAAAGTCTTATTGATAATTCGAATGAAAAATACACAAATTTATTCGCTCTCGCCCAAAAAATTTCAAGTGGAGACTTTTACCAATAACGACTTTTGTCAATGGGCTACTTAAATAAAATACTAGATAAAATTCCCAATCGTATACGCATTCAAGTCACTTCTATTATTAAAAAAAATTGTTTTATATAATCAAAACGCAGCGTTAAGATTAATTGATTTAAAAAAGGCACCTCTACGTACCCAGATTAAAACGTTGAGGGAGCAGAAAACGTGCCTGATGCACGTGTATCCTGTGCGGCCCATGATTCGATCTTTCATCAGGTCCTTACTCCGAAGGGACTGGCAACGTTTCCTGGAAACGTAGAAATAGCAACGTGATCCCTTTGGACAAAGGCAGGAGACGAATAGAAAATGTATTCTTTGGCTATGAGAAAACTCTTGAGATTAGCACCGTATCGCGAACTAACGTGAGACAGCGATACCTGTTCAAGGTTACGAAGCTATCTCGGCGATTGTTTACGGGTGTTAATTACACCGGCTCAATCAGCAACTTTCGTCTTCAGTTGTATAAACGCGCGGAGAACTAAAATCAAACTTTACGCTCTTCTTTACATCACAAAAATATCATTATGATAATTATATATCACCGATAAGAAACCCACCGTGCGCATCAGCGCGAGAGCCTTGTGATGCGCATCACGGATCACCAGGAAATACTACATCTACGTTCGAAGAGCAACCTGAGGTGGACAGGACGTGGGAGGAAGGGGAAGAAGCCGCGAGACGAGAGAGAGAAATGAAGTGGAGGAACGGGAGATGAGGAGTGTGAGGAGCAGGTGAAGGGGGAAGAGGAGAACAAGAAGATCGACGTGCGACCTACGTGAGCGAAGATCCCGCTCTCGGACGCATCGTCGAGGAAGATCTGTAGGATTGTCCCGGCTGACTGACTGCAGGCCGACCCGACCAGACAATCCTTGTCAGACGAGCCCATGCCAATGTGTCTGAGAACCGACCGATACGATTGGCTCCAGTCTGGTCTCCTCTCTGAGCCTTCTAGGTCTGTTAACGGGACAGCCGCGGCGAAGCCGTTCACCCATATGCGATCGCGTAGGTATCATGTAGATCGCGATGGGAAGAGGAGTGGAAGTGACACTTACAAAGGATATTGCTCATCGAACGTCACTTTTCCCGTAGGCAATCGTATAATGGAGTAGCGAAAAAAAAAAGGCATCTTCAAGGCCACTACGAGATGTCCAGTCTCATTCTCCCGTTATTCCCTTCACATCTCGCGCATTTGTGCCGCTGCTCTTCGTTAACCTTTTGCATCCAGATTGAGGTCTCTTACGTGCACACATGTACACACACATAGAACGGGCAAAACGCTAAGGTGCAAAGGTGAAGGTAACTTTCGCCGAAAGGTCTCGTATATAAAAATCCGCTTTCCCAGAAACTCGCATTCAGGCGTATAGTAACTACATCACTTCAAGCCACTTCCCACGGTGTACCATTTCCTTTTGATACCAAAGATAAAATTACATTATCTGCAATAATCTTATATACGGAAAGAATGGTTTTACACTGAAGCCTATAGAAATTAGATCAGACAATAATTCTGAAAATAATTATGTTAAACCATCAAAATAATAATGTACACCCAGAAAAAAAGACGTACTTGTATCAATTATAAAAGTGATAACTATACAAGTTTTTATATAGAATTAATGTACATTGAATAAACTACTTTATAGCTGCACGTATAATTACCTTTATGTTCGTATAACACAGGTCATTTCAGCAATATTGCAGAAACATTGCAATGTTCTAGCAGTATTACAGTAATATTGCAAACGTTGCAGCAACGTTGCTGCAAGCTTCTGTATTTATGGATAATTGTCATCTATATTTTTCTCTGAGGAAATAGGACGTAAGCATAATGATAATGCTGTTTTGACATTCTAACAATGCTTAAGCATAATTATTCTGATGGTCTATAATTATTTTCAAATCTGTATCTGATTAAATTTTTTTAAATACTTCAACAAAATCATTCTTTCTTTGTAGACCGTTCCAAAATCATCAACGGTCGTATATATCTTTTCAACATTAAGTTTATATTAATTCTTCTTTCATATAATTTTCTTGAGTCTAACTTTTTAATATGCTAATGAAAAACGTGAACTGCATTAGAGAATCAAATAACCCCATCTAGTTCATGAGATCTATGTATAACATGTATTAGCGCATCGGAAATTCAAATTACAGTGACCGGTCCATGTGAGTTTCCTACGTTAAGTCATCGTGATAGCTATGCAAATAATATTGATCGGACAATACGACGAAAGAAACCGTTAAATAAAGAACATCCTTACAATATTTCTCACATCGGTGGATGCTATCATCTATGGTCTCACGTTATTACAATGCTTCCGATCCAACGATTGTATTCGTTGGATTGCTCGCGATATATATGTTGTAATTAGCATAATTAGTGGAACGCGATCAATTTCACTGAATTATCAAATTCTCTCTCTTGTACCCTTAGGAAGAAAATAAAATGAAAAAATCAGATTGTTTAGAGCCATGATTACTAAAAAGATTTTTTTCTTGTACTTAAAGCGATAACAGAGTGAAAATAATTTAAATGTTTACCTGACGAAACGTATAATTAATTTCAATGATAATTCAAAGGTATCAATGATTTTTAATTCTTAATAATAATAACAAAAATATAATAATCATATACACTCGCACATCGGCGCAATTAACACGCCGAATAATTTTCCAGTGTCCTTGGAAAGTTCGTACGTCTAACACAGTGATCCGTGCTACGGATATCGACACTTTCCAACGAAAAAAAGAAACACAGGCACATGGGTACTGTGTTGAAGCATTCGCGAGTCAATGAAAAATCTCTTATCAGCTCATTGCATGATTAATGCGTTCTCTCCCTATTTGCCGCAATGAGGTCCGTTATCAGAATTGAATAATATTGATTCGCCTTATCAAGAGTTACGCACGCTCTCACGCAGAACTCCACCCGCTGTGTTATATTCGTGCCACTTGTCATGGACGACCTCCCGTTAAATAAGAACGCGCGAGGAAAAAAAGCGCGAGCGAATAAAACGAAGAGCGAATGGAGAGAGGAACGGAAGGGACGTAGATGATGAAAAAATAGAATGTTCGATCGCTGATGTGTATTTAACTCGCAAAAGACGCTCGTGGACTTCACCTTGCTGCGGTCACGTCTTTTCCAGCCCTCAGCGGCATCACGCGTTAAGAACACGGTGACATTTATAGCGCATACTGGAAGGTGCGGAAGAAAGAAAATCCCCACCGTGCGTTTCAGAGTATGAGTTTTATTTATACACTTCGATGTATGTGCTCTTATTTTTATCTGAAGTGGCTTGTTACATTATCATAAAAATTCCGATATCCGTATGACATCAAGTTGCTTTAGCGTTATAACATTTTATATTAACATTGTACAAAGTACTTTAAAATATAAAGAGTTCAGCCTTCTTTTTTATTTTGAAGAAAAAAGTATGTAAGTAAAGTAAAAAGGAAAGGGTATTTAATAACTGACACAATATTTAATGCATAATTTACATTAAGCACCAAGATTCAGCTTCAACCATATTTAGCGCTCCTCAATTTATTCATGGAAAGAACGATTTTATTGAAATATCTAAAAATTTACCGAAGTATTTAAATATAAAGATCTGAAAGTAATTTAGTTAAACTATTAAATAATTATACAGGATACACTCTCAAACATAACAAGCAATGATGCAAAAAGTTTTGACATTCTAGCAATCAGCTTGGGAGTCCTAAATTATTTTGATGATCATATAACATAATTTTTAGATCTGTAATGATTAAATTTTTACATATTTTAGCAAAACTATTCCTTCTATGTTATTCACATAAGTGATCTAATTTATTATTATCTTATTATTTAATTAAAAGAAAATAAGAGATGTTTTAATTTGCATTAAAAGAAATCAATTTAAAAGAATTAATTATTCTAAGCATTCATTATTATTTCCTTTAAATATAATTAAAAAATGTTTGAAGAGGTGCGTGCATCAGTTATATGTAGAGATAAATGGACGCCGAGATCAATTTTCACGGACGAAATGGAAGGCTGCGCGAAAATAATGTACATTTAGAGTGCGAAGGGGCGCACAAACGGTCCCCCTGCCTCGACTTCCTGCCAATTGCGGACAATTTGTGATCATCTATGATCTCCCCACTCACCGACGCCCGTCGTCGTCGCGTGAAACGCGTGTGGACGTGGTGCCTAAATGTAAAAGTTAATACGGCCCGGTTCTCTCTCTGCGGGACCCGGCCGTCTCTTTCACCGTTTCATGTGCTATACAATCGCGTTGACGCATCCTACACGTTTATCTTCCCACGTGATGTAATCGAGAAGAAAGAAGCTCGCACGCGTGTCTCACGCGTTATCAATCTTCCGGTAGTCGAATACGTGTACGGAATGCAATTATTCTCTTTTGTCAAAAGTATCTCGCTAAGCTGTAATCGGCAGTTTTATCATATTAATCCTTTGTTCCCGTCATAAGTATTCCAAATTGCTACACAGAGAAAAAGGATTTTGCTAAAGCATCCAAAAATTTAGCTAGATACCAAATAATTTAAATAATATAATATATTATAGGACCATATATGTGATAACACAAACTATAGAAATCAATGCCTTAAACGATCCAGCTGGATCTTAAATGCTTGTATAATTCTGGGTAAATTTATATACTACGTATGTAGTCCTTTAAAATGTTCGCCCCGAAATGATTTTTCGATCTTGAAACGCAAACTCTAAACTACCGCAATAATAAATGATTTAGCTAGATACACACAGATGACAGATCCGAAAGTAATTTTGTTAGACCATCAATATATACATATAATTACTTAACATATAATACTTAAGACATTCCAGTTAATTGCTAGAATGTCAGAACTTTTTGCAGTATTGCTCATCATATATATATGCTTAAGCGTATAATTATTTTGATAGTTAAACAAAATTATTTTCAGGTATTTGTATTTAGTTAAATTTTTTAAATGCTTCAGCAAAACCGTATATAAATTGATAAAACAGTCAAAACTTTTAGACTATTTCATTTTATCTTTATATTATATTAATTATAATATACATTATTAGGATTTACAGGATTCATTAGTTACTTTGTGTAAAATAGTTGTGTAAGTTAGAATGGTTACATGTTGAGAATGTGATTTGCAAAAGCTATAATTATGTCATGTTAGAGCGGGAAGAATATCGGGCGTAACGAGCTCGTTGAAGAGAGTTCTCGTGCAATGGAGTGAGCTATATAATATCATACTTATTACGACGATCTTTAATTTCCTGCTGTAATCGACGAATAAAAGAATCACGATTACATAAAAATTACTGCAAAGTATTACGTATGATAAATAATCGCTAATCGTAAGATGATATGTCAAGGCATGCGTATCCTTTGTCGCACAAAGCCGAGTACAAATACGAATTCAGTCAGTTTAATTCTTCTCGACCCTTCTCACGCATACGTGATCAGCTTTTTAAACACGGTATTAGGAAAGCCTTATTTTGACCGCAAATCCGTCATTGAAATTCTTGCGTCGTGCTTCGAGCATTTGCATGTTACCCTTTGTTAAAAATAATATTCTCTTAAATACTATAGAAAGTACAAGCATATGCATTTTAGAAAATACAATTACATATATTTTTTACTAAAAATTAATAAATTATTAAAAGAAAGTACAATACAAAAGTTTTACTCGAATTCTATATATTTAATAATAATTTAGTGCACTACAAATAATACTCACGTATTAATACACAAATTTTACATTTAGAAAAAAAATGTTAAAAGATCATTATACAATGTTATTTAAATTTTTATTGAAAACTATTACAATATTGAAAATAATCATATTGCAGGTGAATTTATACCTAAGGACTTAAGGATCGAAATAAGACGTTTTCAAATGAATAGAAGTCGCAATTTTACGTGCTCAAATTTATAATTTCAAACATTCATTCGAAAATTCAAGTTTTATTTCACGACGATTAATAATTTTCAATGTGTTATGATAAACTTAATAGAAAGCGAGCGGATGACATTATAAAATTGTTAGAGCAATTTTAGTACTCAAGATTGGAATGCGCACAATTTCTCACCAATTTATGAGGAAAAGCAATAAACCGAGAAGAAACGATATCTTCGCCAACGAAAGCACCTATTCATTGTTCTATTAAATGTTGGCGCATGGGAAGAGAAATCGACGAGCGACTTGTTCGCACGATCGATTTCCTGGCACTCGGGATAACCGTGTGTGTTATCATATTTTCTGGCTTAAAACACGGCTGGAAAAGTGCTTGCGATTTAAAGTGGAAAACTGAAAGAAAGCGACGTCCCGATTTTTTTAAATACATGAGAAAAAATTGTAAGACAATAAAACTTTCTCCCCATTGTGAAGGAATATCCCGTTGTAACCACTACGAAGTATAGCATTCAATTATTGTTGTAGATAAATTGTCTAATTTAAGTAATTTTTGCATAAAATGTCATAAAGAGTCACGTACGTCAGTAAACTCGCATAATGGTCGCGGTCGTCAGTTCGAGACAATTTGCTGAAAACATATTAATTCTTTTCGTCGAGGTCTAAATCATCTTGTCGAGACTGATAAGGCCATGAGATACACACGACAGTATTAATCCGACTGCTAACGTAATCATCTTCTAACACGATGAGGCAACGGGGAGGAGACGCATTCAAATATGACCTTCAATAGTAATATTTCAAAATAGTTCTAATTCATCCACAAAGCATATGCTTTGTATATTATAATATATACAACACTTTAAAAAAATGTATATTAGAAAATATCTCGTATCTGTTTAGAATTGTTAATCACTTTCTTAACTCGCTCAAATAAAATTTTCAAAACCTTTTCTATAATCTAAAAGATTTTTTACATAAAGATTAAAAAACAGTTTTTACATTTTTTAAATTTTATCATTGCATCTATATTTTTTTTTTCATTATTATATTCATAATTACATAATAAAATTAAAAATAAAACTATATATTAAAAGCAAATTCTTCAAATTAATTTAAAAAACAAAATTTTTTGTCTATTTCTACTCCAAAATCTTATTTTCCAAGTTCTTTTTGTTTAATCGTTAATTAGAGATGACAGACGCTTCGATATATTATACTTTAATAAAAAATTATAAGTAGTCCCAATTAGGTCAAAGAATTTATAGTACAATCTGCTGAACATCTGTTGATTTCAAATACTCGTTTACTATCACAGAAAGTGAAGAATGAAGTATAAAGAAAAAGTTGCGCATTCGTGACTCTATTTTCATTGAATTGTAAAAAATCGCCATTGTTGATAATGCTAGTAATAGAATGTCTGAACATTATCTAATCTATGCATGCAATATTTCTCGTGATGTAATCGCGTAATTTTACCCGCGTGTGCATTTACGTACCACACAGTTATCGTTAACTCGTTCGCGACGCCGACCATATTCAGGTTGTGTTTGTAAGCATAAATACGTGAGTTTCATATGCTGAATCCGCGAAGCATTTCATAACTTCGTTTCGCCGGTCAAGAGGCAAGTGAATCACATTCGCTTTATTAAGCGAATTTTATATTTGAAAATCTGGTTTACTCATGTCGCTGTCATGACGGAATATACTACATGGAAAGAAATAAAGAATGATTTTGCTAAAGAGAATTAAAAAATTTAACTTTAAGATACAGATTTAAAAAAAAAAAGAATTTTGTTAAACACTATCAAAATACTAAAATCTATATAGAACGCTCAAACACGAGTAATGCTGCAAAAGGTTTTGACATTTTAAGAGGCAGCTTGAATGCCTTATATTTGTATATAATTATTTTTTCTAACAAAATTATTTTGAAATGCAATTAGCTCAATTTTTAGATTTTTTAGCAAAATCATTCTTTCTATGTACAAAGTATAATAACGTATTATTATTTCAATAATGAAAATCCAGTAAATTGTTGCGATTTGAAATCTTTAGAGCTTAAGATATCTCTTCTCTTTGAGCACATTTACTGTCAATTTTTATTCACTATTTCTTTCAACTTTTTAATCCTGACGTCACAGCAGAATCATTTTTAATCATCCGTATTTATTTAAACGAAACTTGCAATAGTATATGAGAAAATCTTAACGATAAATCTTCTGAAAACATAAAGTTTACGAAAATATGGCGCATTTAACAAGCAGAAATTTAAAACGATGTGAGAAAAGCAGATGTTCCATCAAACATGCAAGTTTTCAGAACGTAATACACTGGTCACTCACAGGTGGAATAAAGATGCTCATTCGTATTGTTCTCTGTAGAGAGCCGTCGCGAACTCTTCGCCACCGAGTGGCTCACAAAAGTTCATAGAAAGCGCTGTCAAAGGTCGATTCGCGTAGCTTCGCGGCAGCTTTCGAGTTCGCGGATCGACTGCGCGGTACCAGTCTGCAGCAACATCCGTTCTCCGTTCCTCCGAGTTGATACCAGGATCGCCATCTGACGGTTTGTGATACAGACGATAAGACGGATTATCCGTAATATTAATTACAAAAATCAATAAAGAAAATATCCAAAATGTTTTATGAATGTATAAAATTCCAATGGCTTGTTGACGAAGTCATCTTGAATAATAAATGCGATTAGAGATCGTTATTTAAATAACAATTTAATGGCCAAACATTAGAATTTTATCAACGTTTTATTAGCATTAACAAAATTAGGAACTTTATTATTTAGGCAACATTTAAGCAACGAGACAAATCTCAAGTAACACGGTCTATATTATATTAGCTACAATAGCAAAAATGTGACTAGTATAACGTTCTGCTAGCCTTAATTACAACTATTTGGTAGCTGCAGCTATTTTAGTTGTATTTTAATAGCTATGCAATCAGTATGTATATATATATATATATATATGTACGTTATAAATTGTTATAAGTTGTAACGATTAATTAATTCTTTAAATTTGATCTAATTTTAGTAAGACAAAGATTCCGGGTTGTTACAAGTTCAATTCCAGTCGAAAAAAATTATTTTTTATTGTATTTTAAATATTTTTACGTAATTTTTAAATTAAAAATTAAACTTTCATTAAAGATTAATTTGCGTAGAAAGAACATTCTATTTATTAGTTTGTTTATTTTATTCAGATTATTACTGTTGTAACATATGGCTATGATAACTTCTTTACAGTAAAATAGTAGAATGACTGTGATATCGTTTTCAAAGCTTAAAAATATTGTCCCAATTTTGTTACTACAATTTTATTAAAACATTACAATAATTTTGTGGCGGTAGCTATGCTAGACAAAAATGCTGCGGTGTAAGCTACAACATTATCGCAGACATTATGAAGCTTCATGATGGCTATAACAACTTTTCCGCAACAAAATAATTGTGCAGCCAAACGGCTGCGACAGCATCTTCAAAGCTCAAAATTGTAGTCCCATTTTTTGCTGCTACAACTTTGTCACAATGTCATCACGTTGTGGCAGTAACTGTAGACAAAAATGCTGCGGTTTAAGCTGAGACAATGTTATCGCAGATGTTTTAAAGCTTCATGTGTGTTACTTGGGACGTATTTTTACATTAATCATGAAATACCCTAGTTACGCAAATTGTTGTATTCATAAGATTATAAATATTACAATGATGAAAAACAATATTTTTAATGACATTTACTAAAAATTTGGTTTTTACTAATTGTAAAGCAATAAAAGGAACATTTTTAATAATATATAAACTTAAATTAAGTTCTACTCGACACTGTACTACAATTAATGCCAAAATGTGTAATGCAATATGATAATTTCTAATTTAAAAATAGTGTTTCGACCAAAAAGCTTTAAAAACAATGTTATATCACAAAAAGATATAAAACTAAACTACTTATGAAGATATAAAACGATAGAATAATCAAATACACTCGTATAAGATTATATAAAATTATATGTTATAACATCATAACAAAAAATCAACCATAACATAAAAACCGATCTAAAAAAAATTAAATAAATATAACTTGTCGAATACAAACGCATTTAAAAACAAATTTTTCTTATTTCTGTTTCCTCAGACTTTGAGACGATTCTTCTATAGACTCCAGCCATAATTGAAGTTCTTTGGTAGGCTCCGGCCTGCGTGTTTCCGGCTCGATCTCGGCAATTATTTCGTCTACCGGAACCTTCAATCCAGTTACAGTTTGTCTGCTCAATACAACGGCGCGAATAAAATTGTCCGTGAGACTGATGAACTGGTTTTCTATATAAAAATGTTTATCTTCCCAATAAATGAGCTGCAATAATGCAAATTGGATCGACTTGATTATCGCGCGTTAAAACGAAAAAGAAAAAGAAGAAGCAAAATATATATTGATCGTACCTTTGTCGTGACCTTGTACGGTGTAAAGATAGGAATCGCACGGCGATATCGTATAGTGGATGCACCTTGAACAGCACCGCCACCTCTTTTTAAGACAGCGCCGTAAATTCCTGATCTGTCATAAAAATAAAACCGCGCAAAATCCAACTCGCGTAAATACCGCGCGTTATTCATGTGCTTCAAGACCAAGTCAACATCCTGAGTGGTACAAATTCCTAAAACACAAGAGAAATCCATTTGCTATTATTATTATTATTATTATTATCATGACAGAGCAGACTAAATTTTCTTATAACCGAAGAATGTAGCTTTCCAGGTTTGATTGTTCCCGACCCGGAAAAAAATGTTATATATATGGACATATTTTATATAGAATTATATATAATTGTATATGTCAATTTTTTATATAATTATGTATAATTTTATATAATTATATATAATTATATATGAAACATTTTTTTCCGAGGAACTGTATACTATACTTGTATATGTATACATATGTCTATATCTTGTATAAGTATTTATCGTTTGAATATTTCTATTTTTAATAGTTAGTCACATTTCTCCAACTTAAATAAATTTTACTTACAGTAAAAAATTCTCATAACATTCTTAAAAATTTTTCATATTTTATGCAGATTTCTGAAAGAAAAATACCTTAAATTTCTTCAGATTTTATAAGCTTTCTACAAAAATTATACAAGGAGAAATGTTGGAAATCTTACAATCTCTTTCGAAATTCATTTTATAAAAAATTTTAGAAAAGAAACGTAGACTTTCAGCATTTCTAAAAAGCGCCCTTATAAAAGACTTAAGAAATTAAAAAAAAAATAGAATTATACAAAAATTCTAAAATTTATATTTATAAATATTCTAAAAAATTATATGAAAAATTCTACAAAATATTCTCTCCAGAGGAAAGAAGTTACATACATAAAGAAATAACTCATAGGCCTGTATTCAGAACGCGCTTACAATGATGTTAGTGCGCTAACATGCTATACTTTACGTCACGCATATTATAGAATTTCAGAGATAAAAGCACGCTTTTATCGATAAAAGTGCGTTCTGAATACGAGCCATGGAATTTGCAAATTATCACAAGAAACAATATATGTGTATGTAACTATTAAAAGTTTCTAAAAATGAATATACGATGTTCTACAGAATAAAGAAATACGCCGATGTACTACTGTACCATTCAATACAGTTATTTGCCGACCTACATAATGTAACTACGTAAATACGTTCACATGATAATGCAGCTGAATACATAAAACATAAAAACCTTATATGAAAACTATATGAAACCTATATGAAAACATAAAAACCTTATATATCAACATCATAAATAAGCGTGCACCAATTATAGTAAATTATGAATATGTAGTACGTCAAATAGAACTGCGTACGTATCAAAGGTTGAGAATGAAATCTGCATCAAAGATTGAGAATAAAATTTGCATTTTTAGATATGTTGTAATAAAAATATATACAAAATTTTATACTTCCAGACATGCAAAATATCTAAAAATGCAAGTTTTATTTTCACCCCCTTTGTGATGCAGATATAATAACAATATTATGACTTTGCACGATCTATATCTCGCTTTATGTACACTAAACAAATTATTTTATTTTCCGTAATTTCACTTCCTGATGCTTATATTGATAACATCACAAATTTAGTCATTTTCTTCTTGCGCAATATTTTTTTGTTCTTCCACTTATGTTATCACTTTTCAATGTCTTTGCAATTAAAATGCTTCATCTAATAAGGCACATAAACTGATTCGTTGTACAGATTTCATACAAGCAAATTAATAGGACAATTTATTCAATGTACGATGTAATTATGATCTAATGTGAGAATTTACCATAAATTGTTGTCGTATCGAAGAGTTTCTTCTTCTTCTCGAAAAATCTGCCCCAAAGGATAGTGAGGATAATTCTCATAAAGTAATTTACGTCAAATAGAATGTAGAGGATGGCGATCATCGCCACGCAACAAGAACAAAACATTGTCAATTTTCTATCGGCGTATCTCTCGCTATCTCAACAACTGCACGAAAATAACGTCGACTCGATGTACGTCTTTTCACGGTCGATGGAAGACTGACCGTTATGATTCTGACTTGTCCGCGCGTCTGCGGTCTCCGGAAAACCGGTTTCACAAGCGTTAAAGAAAGACGCTTTAATATTCTGTTACGCTGTGAGTGACCGAAAAATTACAGCCGAAATTAAAATTGCAAATTTGTAAATATACAGATTTTGTTATAATAGAACCTCATGCATAAATCACGTTTATTGTGTTAGAAGAAAAATTATATTAATCACTTTGTATAGATAAATCGCTTTGTATAGATAAATTAATTTAATTTGTTTTTCCTCTATTTATTTGAAATTTTAAATATTTCTTTTAACGTACGTAAAGTCAATTCTGACAAACGGGAAAATCTTTCATGTATTTTTCCTCTTACAATTTAAATTTTAATACCGTATTTTACTGACTAATCTTAAATAAATCAAGATTGAATTGGAAAAGTAAAAGTGAAATTTAATAATCCTTTATTTTTTATAAAATTCTGTTAATTTTTATCAAATATTAGATAAGATACCACAGAGGAAATTAACAGCTATATACAAATAAAATAGACTACCATTAGTGTCAATAAATCAGTGACCTTGTTGATCAGCGAATTATTTATGCTCACGTATGCGCATATCCAATCAGTTACAAAACGAAGTCTGCATTCATTATGTATAAGCAAAGAGTAAAGTAAAATATCATGGCTTCTTCAGAAAAAAGAAAAATTATTATAAAATACGTGTTCATAATTTAATAGATAGATATATTTCTTCCAATGTGTGAAGGCACCTAATATACTAGTTAAATACACAGGCATCCATTGTTACAATAAATGTAAATATTTAGTATGTTGCATTTAATATTAATATTTGTTATTTCCCTGCCGTATTCATAATCGATTTTATGTTATGTAGAAAAAAATTTTAATGTATAACATGTAACAATATATTTAATCAGCTATAGTTACTAATAGCATGTTAAAAGAGAGTATTCTATATTTTTATATACAATAGTAACATTCATTTCAGTGCACATAAAAAATCCAGAGATGGACGCGTTATTTGCCATTCCTGGAAAAATATATCTTGCTTCTAATTTTGAGGTATTCTTCTTTTATCATTTAATGCAAAAATATTAAATGTATACAGTTACACAATTTTCTTAATGTGCACTATATGCCAAATTTCAATTAATTCGGCATTTTAACATAACACATCATACATTAATTTTTTAAGCTCAGACATAAATAATCCCAGCTATGAACGCTAAATATTCCATGAAGGATTCCATTGAAAAGACTCCTAAAATCCCAAAAAAGAACATTTCAAAAATATACCGAAATATCTACGGAATGTAAAAATAACATCCAAATATCGGTTAAAAATTTCATTTATATGTACATATATCATTATTTCAGAAATTCCGGTCCGGTCGTCCCTAACTCACCTTTTAAACAAAATTTTATTATGAAGAAGGTGTTTCATGTGCTTTTACCAATTTTGGGAGTCACTTCACAAACGAAATACTGCGCTCTTTATATTCTCTCTCAGGTAATTCGTATTTACGAGTAAATGCTCTCTGTCGCGGCCCCCTCTGTCGGCGAAGATGTGTATTCCTTATATAATATATACAAGGAGTATTCATACAATATTTTAAACATTTCATCAACATTTACACATACCGTGACGATTCTTTTACTGTTCCAGAATATTCAGCATATTGGGAATATGAATCGAACTTTTTATGAATATTTAGCGTTAGATGGGAAATATTATACAGCCCTATTCGAAAATATTAGGCATCATAATTAACCATTATTTAAAGTTAGAGTTTAATTGATTTTAATTAATTTTTATGATATTTGCTATAAATTATTCTTTGTTTTAAGTATCCTTTAAATTTATATATAATATCAATAACCAGTAGATAACAATGTAGATAGAAGAAATCCAGACAAAAATTGTAAATGCCTAATATTTTTATCAAAGCTGTATAATTATAAAATACGAAAGTAACAAAAAATTATTACATTTTTCTTTAAAAAATTTTTTTTTAATTTATGAAGCATGTTCGGAAAGTAAGGTTACAACATGTCTATAGTTCAGAGAAAAATTTTTTGTTTCAAAGTTGGCACACCTGCTTGGAGGGAAGGTCCCAGTGAAGAGAACAAGCGGCGGAGGGGGTCAGTAGCTTGACTGGTTGCGTCAGAATCGTGTCATAACATGAATCTGGCAATTCCCGATCTCGCCAAGTATGAAGTGCGAGCCGTCATCCGATATCTCGTTATCGTTAAAAATGAAAAGCCCGTTAGATTCATTGTCAGATTCATGTTAATTGTTATGACACGATTCTGACGCAACCAGTCAAGCTACTGACCCCCTCCATCGCTTGTTCTTTTCACTGGGATCTCCCCTCCAAACAGATGTGCCAACTTTGAAACGAAAAACTTCCCTCTGAGCTACAGACACGTTGTAACCTTATTTTCCGAACATACCTCGTACTTATAATCATTTTCTTTTTCTAAGAATTTGACCAATCTATGTTTTAATAAAAAGAGGAAGAAATAATCGCTTACTGCAATTAGATTAATTATTCTTATCCCTGATTACAGAATACCAGGCTTGCAGTAGGTCATTATTAATCATTTATTTTGTCGTAAGGCCGCGCTAATTTCCACTTCTCAAAGACAATTAAATACATAAGTAGCGAGAATCTTTAATCAATCTTGTTACGGAATTTCCCCCAGAACAACACCCATCATCCGGCAATTAAGGATAAAAATAAAGACTACATTCCGCTTGTTACACAGTCGTGGTTGTGTATATCGGTGCTAAAACGCCGCTGGACGTCGCGGCGTCCGTTTGTCAGCAACGCGTCGTTATCGTGATCGGTTCCTGTCTCAACATCGCTGATGATATTTCGTTACTTTCCATCCACCTGCTCACTTCGGGTGGCATCTCTGGTCGCACAGGAGATACCTAATGACACATACCATTTACCTTAGAGAGATAAAAAGAAATAATCTCTCGCTGCGATTTATTATACATGTTAATTGTTCTTGTTCTCGATTATGGAATATCAGGCTTTGAAACAATATCATTTTTACTTTTTTTTTAAATTTGCATATTCTACAGATAAAAATGAAACACGTATTTCGCAAAAAAAATGAGATTTTTTTTGTGAAACTATTTACGCTCGTATAAATTATAAAAAACGTTATTCATGCGAACATTCAAATTATTATATCATCGAAATCATTAATCGTACAAAAAAAATACAAGAGACCAATTTTAAAGATCTTAAATTGTTCTATAGATGAATTATTTTTAATTTATCATTTTCATATAAATAAATTTGTCATTCATTTACAATTTTTATTAATTAAATTAAACTAACTTTATTAAATTTTGTAAAAGTATTATCATATTCTCATTTCAATTATGAAGTAATCCTGAAAATTACAAAATGGAACTCTAATGGAATATATAATTAAAAAATTCTGTTGTGTAACGGCGTGGTTCCGTATACGTATGCGTCAAAATATAGACTATAAGAGCTGTTTTCAAAATTTTTGTAAATGAATGCGATCTACTTTATGATTTTATAATGAAATTATATAGTCATATATATAACAAAATTTATTTGGTGCATTTATAAAAGGTACATGGGAAAAATTCGCCATATCTTTTTAATTTTTAAAAAACAAATCTTTTTGACACAAAAATAACGTGTGTTACGACTTTTTGAATATAAGACATGAAAAACAGAGTCAACATAGAAGCATAAAGTGTAAGTCTTATCAATATTACCAAAACCTTAACCAAAGTCTTCATTTCGTAACATTATAATCAACATGTACGTTTTCTATTGTAATAAACAGTCTTGACAGCAATCGTTTAAAATTCTTGCAGCGTTCTCCAAATATATGATCGCAATTAATTCCTACCTGCATTACACCTGCTTCAACATTTCCATTCTGCTTCACCCTACGATTCAGTAGGGCGCCAATAACAGTATCGGCGCTACAATTTAGAAGTCTTTGCCTGCAAATCGCGATTGCCCTTATAAAGCCATCGCTCGGCGTGATAAATCGATGCTCCATGAAAAAACTCCTCTCATCCCAATAAACGATCTAAGAAAAAAAATAAAATTATATTACTTAAGCTTATGTATTTGATCGGTCGGTTCTTTGTAACTAACTTGCATGATTTGTCTTTTCTTTTTTTTTTTCTCTAATGGAAAGTGAAAGAAAGGAAAGTCAAATCATTTAAAAAATTCAGATAAAAAGAACAGACAACATATAAAAAACGAGACATAAGACATCTTAAAGATGTCCAAAAGATGTCTTAGGATATTTAAAAAAAAGAGACGTCTTAAAGACATTTTTAAAACGTCTTATGTTCCGATTTTGTTGTCTGGATAGCTAAAATCGATAAAAAATCGGTGAATTCGATGAATTATATTAACCTTGTGAAAGAAACTGTTTTAACAATTTTTTTCACAAGGCTAATATAATTCATCGAATTCACCGATTTTTTAACTTTGCATCATAAAGTCTCCATTTCATTCACAAGAATAGACACTGTTTTTCTGCATTAGAGTGTTAAACTATCAGTTAATTGAGAATTAAATCGAAACACAATTATTACCATAGTAATCTTGGCCCGTATTCAGTAGCGCGTTAACCTATGGGTTTTTGGGGCTTGAGCCCTAAGACGCCGAAGTGGCAGGGGCGTGGGCGCCTGGAGATACCACAATTTAAAAAATGAAAAGAATTAAGTTATTCAAACAAGTGCATTTTTAGCCTGAAAAAAATGTTTCATGTATAATTATATATAATTAGATAAGAAATTGAAATATTTTATATACAATTATATATTATTATACATATATCAAATATGTCCATATATAACATTCTTTTCCCAGATAATTTTGCGATTTTGTAATATCGTCGAATAATCGATAAATAGCAACTATCGTTATTAAGTGTGTACTTGATGTATGCACTTTCATATAATAACAATTTAATAATGATGTTACAATTTTTAATGAACAAATAATCAGATTTGGGCTCTTGAGATATTAAAACAATATTAAACAAAAAAGATGGGCAATTAAGAGCCTTAAAGCGCGATAGTTAGTGCGATTGTATTTTCAAATAGAGTTCTATTCTTACATCTGGAGACACAGTAGTGTCTCGGCGCTAAGCCAAATGCATCGAGGCACTGCCGTGCCTCCTTTACACGAGCCGGCGAGTTGCGGGAGACTGAGACTATCTCAATAACGGCTGAACTGATCAAGTTCTATATACGCTCAATTGATAGTCACCACTTTGATTGTATAATAAAAGTGCTTTTATTTTTTTTCTACGTGCCCTACAAGCGGAGATATTGCGATATAAAGTCCTAAATGTTTGAATTTTATCTGAATTTTAAGATACGTTGTTATTATCGTCATCGTCGACCAGGGGAAATGTACGTTTCGTTTTTTCGATAATATATGGCTTTTGACTTTATGTCATCTATCTACATATATATACCAACAGACTAACGTTGCATGGGAACCGTTGTATATACGATGTGACGCGCGCGGGGCGCAAATTATTAAAATGAAATATCGAGATTACCGTTGAGGAACTGTGTGTCTATCTAGTCTAGGTATTTATCGCGTCGAGGAAGTGTGTGTCTAGGTGTTCGCCATCGAGGAAATGAGTGTCTAGGTATTTGCAGTCGAGGACATGGGCGTGTAAGTGTTCGCCGTCGAGGAAGTTGGTGTCTAGGTGTAAGACATGCAACCACAATAGCGGATCGCTTCGGATTGGTTACGCGATCATACGATACGTGGCAAATACGTTTCATGGGACTTCAGCATTAGGATCTCTAACTCGTAACTTGCGTCAACCAATCAAATCATATCAAATTGTATCAGCTACTACGCGTTAGTCTAGTTGAGATGATTTGATTGGTCTTTGTATTCCTATTGAAGGATCTTCCTATTTTGATCCAAATGACTTTAATTCTTCTTATATGAAATTTTTATATTGCAATTCATTCAAAGATATTTTTCTTTCCAACCAAAGTAGTAGTTACAAAATTTTATCGTTCGTATCTGTAAGAGATTACCTTTTTAAAAAAAGGTAAAAACGGCGCTAAGCATATACGTGCTTCTCCAATAGAACCTAAGTGATACGTATCTTTTTATTATTCTAACTCAAGTAATAGCAGTTTTAATTCTTTTTCAAAAATATCCTTATTGAAGGTCCTCTTATTTCAATCCAAGTAATGGCAGTTTTAATTCTCTGTCAAAAATTATTACTCCTCGAAAAAAACTAATGTACGAAATTAAAAATTAAAACCTAAATTATATAGTCTTAATTAACCAAGTTAAATTCTATAAAACGAAAAAATTTAATTTAAATAAAAAATTTTTTCTAAATAGAATTTTTCTAAATAGAAAATGTAAAGACACTTGGCGGTGCTAAATCGAATATGACAAACTGTAAGACTAAAAAAATAGAGGTAATCCATGTACGGGTAATGAAACATTACTGAAAAAAAAAGTCATTAGAAATGTTGTCGTTATTGGGGTGAGAGAGAGGCGCTCACAAAGATCACAAGCCTCTGGGCGCAACTTTTCTTAACGCGGCCCTGCCCGTATTTGATTTGCGTAAATGTATACAACCGCCACTCGTGCATTTATTTGGTACCTTGATATACAACCTTGTCTCTTGCAATACATAGTTGAATGCGTCTGTTAAGAACATTAAGGACAAACATCTCCATAAGAAGAACCGCCATGAGTTTCGAGACTGTGCGTCATACGATCGCGTGGTGCATTGCAATTACGAAATCAAATGGCGTTTACTTTAGGATCATGAATACCTTGAAAAAAAAATAACTGACGCGTCTATTGACGCTATTCGCATCCGGTATATGCAACGTTTCAATCCTCTTGTGGCAGACTAATGTAATGTGTGCGGCTGATACTTTGTATAAAAGATGTTATTCTCGAGAAAAACAACCTAAATTCGACAAGATGGTTTTACAAATGTCAGTGATACACGTGGTAGTTATTTAAACGTTAGCAATGAAAGCGCATGCCTCGAAATGTAATTCTTTATTATAAAAAATTCTTAATCTATTAATTATTATTATAACAAATATACTACAAACTCTTTTAATGAACCGATGTTTTTTTTCTGTGTTCGCGTAAGTAAGAATTTTTTCTCTTCACCTGTGAAAGAATGTTACGCGTACTCAAATTTAATTTTCTTGAATTACCTTAGATGTTATTTTAAAAATCGTTAGCGGCTTGATGAAACGCCTGTAACGTATAGTGGCAGCTCCTTGGACAACACCTGATCCTTGAGAACAAACTTCTCGGTAGAGATCGGTCCTTTCGTAAAAGTCGACCCTCGCAAAATCGAGCTCACGAAGATACCTCGCATTATTCATATGATATAAAAGCGCGTCCACATCATTGGTAGTGCAAATGCCTGCAAAAAATATTGTAAGATAATTATACACTAAAATAATTTTTTAATCTATAACATAAATATGGTAGAGAGCGTCAAGGATCGGTTAAAGTTAGATGTTTCGAATAATATAATATTCTTGGATTCATGAATTTAATTTATCTCAGATATTACTGTGCTTTCTCGCAATAAAAGTTTCTTATTTGAAATAGAGGGATTATATATATACGCGAATGACCGAATGTTTCGGCTCGCGATTATTAGCATCAGATTGATTGTATTTAAATGTCCGAACGTTTCGGCGCACAGTCACATCTGAGATAAATTAAATTCATGAATCCAAGAATATTATATTATTCGAAACATCTAACTTTAATCGATCCTTGGTGTTCTCTACCATATTTATGTTATACATAAATAATTCGGCTGGACTTTATTTGAATCTGATTTAAAAACGTCTATTACATTGCGAACTACTATTTTATTTGCTGCTGATGATTACAATAGTTGAACGATTAAGATGTAAATGCGTGTTATGTAAAAGTAATAAAAACGCGTTTATGTTATATGTATAATGTGCGATATAATTATAGATTTGTGGTACAAATACAAATGTAATAGTTAAAATTCAATGGTTAGAAAATTCGATGATTAGAATGATTACGATTCAAAGCTTCACACACTTAAAGATATACTGTAGGATACTGTAGGTATTAAACATCGAACATTTCTCACATTCAAAAGGCAGGAAATTCAGTTCCTCGATGTTTCATACATATTCAAACTGTATATAAAACTGTATTTCTATACAATTGATTGAAATCAGACATTGTTACGTTACATAATGACATTATACATACAATGAAATATGATGATTTTAAGACATAGTTGATTTTAACTTTGGATGAAGTTAAAAGAATTAAGGACGCGTAACTGCGGCCGAGTACTTGCTTATAAGTATGTATATAAGTATATACGACTAATCGGTCATTGCATTCGCTGAAAAGCTACACATGAATCGTATTATGAGCAACGTAAATGTAAATAAAATCAAATACTAGTAGTTATCCATACAGTGACCATACGTTATTTATTGTAAAGTCCAATCCTTTATTTTAGGTAGCTATATCTTGGATTTTATTTATCTTTTCAAAGATTTTATTCTTTATTTTAATAATACAAGTTAAAAAGAGAAAAGCACTACAGAAATAAAATCAGTAAATAAAATTTCAATTTGTCAATCATAGCCAAACACAAGGTGAACGTGTGTAATTAAAATTAATGTAAAATAACAATTATAGATGACGATTATTTGACGACGACTCTGTACTGAACCCTATTTTGTATATTCTAATTTCTTTATTAATATTTAGAAGGATATGAAATCGTCAAATCGAAATCCATAATTGTTGTTTTACATTAATAAAATTTAATTACACACGTTTACTTTGAGTTTGGCCTTGATTGGCAATTCTGTTAACTAATTTTATTTTAATAATATTACAAAATTCCTTTTTCTAATTAGCATTTTAATGTGTAATGTATTAACGAGCGAATTCTTACGATACTTATTGACAAATTTAGTTTTATGTAAAAGCAATATTAGCCCAAACAAAATAACAAATCGTCGCAATGACGTCAAAATGAGTTGTAGTTGATTAAAACGTAACTTTTAATAATCAGATTTGCAGCTATTTTGATATTATTTTGATATTATGACGACTTGTGCTTTACTTGAGAGTTATACTGTACAAAAACATTTCAGAAATTAATGCGCAAGTGCGCGTTACTTCTGACAATCACAAACTAGTTTGAAAATATTTAGGAATAAAGTCCTAAAATTTTTCAAATTTATAATTTTTTATTTTTTCTAAGAAAATATGGTCTCCGTAACTATCTGCTAGAAAAAGTAACATAAATTTAAAAAGAATACTTTTCTCATAAGGAAGAAATTTAAAATTGGTATTTTGAGTTACTCAAGCGCGTTATTGCGCAATCAATGTTCCGGATTCGTGACATTCCACCTACCAACTAATTCCGCATATTATAGGTCAAGGTAGTAGATAACCGAAAGGAATCGTAAGGATTCCTAGATTATATCGTAACGACAAAACGATACGTGTGACGACTCTTCAATGTAATAGTCTTTTAACATCTTGTTAATTAATGTTAAATCGTCACGGTCGTTTAAAATTATTGATAGAATACAAATTTCTGGTGTATTTAATTTTATAGACGTTGTTAATTAAATCTTTTTGTTAAAATAGCCGAAATTGTAAGGATTATATCATAACGACAAAACGACGTGTGTGATAACTCTTCAACATAATCACCTTTTAATGTTGCATTACTGTAGTTGCATTGGAAATTGTTGGACAAATTAAATTGTCTATATATTCTCAATTTTATAAACATGATTAATTATATCGTTGCTAAAATAACTAAAATTGTTAAAATTATATCGTAATGATAAAACGATGTATGTGATGGCTCTTCAACATAATCACCTTTTAATACCTCGTTAATTAATGTAAAATTGCTGCGATCGTGTTGGAATTTATTGAACAAAATTGCCTATGTATTTAGGTTGCGTTCGGAAACATCACCCGAGTGCCTCTATGTATCGTTTTATCCTTATTGTTCACCCAATGTTAAATAAGGATAAGATGATACACGAGGCACCCGGGTGATGTTTCCGAACGCAGCCTTAATTTTATAGGTATAGTTAATTAAATGTTGTGTAGAATAATCGCCAAAGAAAGAGAGAGAGAGAGAGAGAGAGAGCTGCAAGGATTTCATATAGAATACAATATAAAAATATTTTTTCATGTTTCTGACATTAATATCATTCAAATGTGCATATTTTCAAAAAGAATTCTTATTCTTCAATAAAAAGGTTAGGTATAGTGAAAATTAGATAAATCTGTATTAATTATTTTACGGTATTTATTATATAGTGGTTCTAAAGAATAAAAATGAATTTTAATTAATAGCGTAATTCATGTGAGATTGCGATTAAACATATATTTTCTAAATACTAATACATTTTCTAAAAACTAATGCTAATAAGACATATCGATGGATTTCATCAATTAAAATTCAGCGTATATTTCTCACGTACCGTAGATCACGGTTTCATCAAGGATGTGCACCCTTTTTTTGCAATAACGCGCGAGGAAGACGGTGAGGAACATGCGTAGAAAATAATGAAATTCGATGAGGCCGTAAATGAGCACGATGGTTACGAAGATTCCGACCAGGACCCAACAAGTCATCATCCTCGCGCCGCACGGTTGCTGCTCCACAAAAATCAATCCGGCGACAAGCCGGACGCTCTCCGGTCGGACGTGGCTAGACTCTTGGATATCTTCCACCGCCGCAACACCACTCGCACCGGTTTATCGATTCGTCTGGGCAGTCGACGGTGTTCCTCGTCCCATCAATAAGAATGCAGGTTGCGCTCGCACCATTTCGAAAGACCGCGGACGAATTGCAGCGACGTCAATAGATTCATCTTAAAATGTTGGATTATGTCATTCTGACGAGCCTTGTATTGATAGAAATTAAAATCTGGACTCAAACTTGATTTCCGGCGTCCGAGGGTCAGGGTTTTTAAACTAAGGTTTAGCAATCACGAACGATTCATACTTTACATTACAGTAAAAGCTAATAATATCTTCGTTCATAATCATACACTCTCTCGAGTGTAACGAATTTTATTACGGCACGCGTGTTGCAAATATTAAATATTAAAATTGCAGCTTGACAGACACACACACACACATACATCGACGTTAAATAAATAGTTAATAGTAATTTTATTGACAACTGACAGCTGACTATCAACGATCTCTCCCACAAAATTCATATCAAAATAAATTAATAAAATATAATGCCGACAATGTTAATAATTATTTAATAAAACAATTTTGTCAAAAATTTCAAAGAACGATGAAAATCAGCATAATGAAAAACAATGTTAATGTCAGACGTATGAGTTGCGTTCAGAGAGTGCGTTATCAGCACTATTGTATCTCATGTTATCTTTATCGTTTTTAGATGTAAAATAAAGACAGAATGACGTGATAGGGCTAATAATATACTCTCCCTAAAAATGGCCTGACACAAAACAAAATTAATTAATGATAAAATGAAAGGAAATAATCCGCGCATGCTTTATAACCTTGTTCATGACATAAAAAAGCAGGTATAACATTGTGCATATATCAATAGCATACTAAAACAGCTAATTAAAAAAAGAGCCTAAATTTATTATAGGTATTCTGCATTGATAGAAACACTACACGTATCTTAATGTACTGCTTTAACCTTGCCGATTTGAAGGTAAGCGAAAAACGAGTCAGAGAACCGGTTCCTATACTTCCTACCCATCCAGCATACTTTATCCGAGGGATGTCCGGGGAGCATTTATAGGATGCAAGGATATCCTTTCGACGTTTTTAAGACGTCTCTTGGAAGCCTATGCTATATGGATATAAGATTTGTATCTATTTCAAATAAAATTCTTTTGAAATCACCAATTATTTTATTCGCAACTCATTTGTTGTAAATTCGTAACATTATCGTGAAAAATTTCTGAAAATTTCTAGTCTTGTAAAAAAGACGATTCATTCTGTCGAAAGATAATACATAATACATAATACATATAGCGTGTATGCGTAACGTTTACCTTGTTCAAATAAGGGAAGAGAAACTGAATCGAGTACGATTAGCGTCGGTATGCTAACCGATTATTTCCACTGACTGGCAAAAGAATCGGCAAAAAATCGAACAAGATAAAGCAATAGACTTTTGCACCGCATACAGCCCCGCTTTCGATACTTTCGCGTTTACTGTCACATTATCAGGCGGAACACGTTCTCCCTGACCCATCGTGCCGCAATTGTATTGTTCTCTTCCCAAAAATTTAGCGTCTACTTACAAAGTCCATCTTTTTATGTAATACGCACAATGTCACTTTCCTTGACGTATCTCATTCGATTAACACTTACAAGATCTCCGATGAACCTTCGGTAGATTTTGCTAATAGTGCCGCCGATCCGACAAAATCTTCCGAAGACGAGGCCCGGGCCCAGTACCAAACGGAGGAATACGCGGAATAAGATTCGCACACCGGTACGCACCACGTCCGATGATGAAGTCTTATCCCGCCGATGACATCTCGTACACTGATGACGACGTCCTCGACTGGCGGCCGTTGCCGAGAGATGTCCCTTCCCAAAAGCCGCATCTGCGCCGAGGACATCCAACTAGGAAGTCCGACCTTGGGTGGGAGGTTCAGAGCGGCTAAAAAAACTTTGACATCATGGCTAACAAGTTAAAATTTAATACATGATTGATCCCGTCCAAGCCGCGAATAAAATAAAAAGGCCAAATCAAAGTCTTTAATTAAAAGGGGTGAGATCATACTGCTAGATCTGCGCATCGATGATCGATCCAATAATCGCACGCGCAATAAGGATCATAAAAAAATTAAACAAATATATGTTATCGGCATTGATGTTTTAATAATAAAAATTTTCTTTAATTACTTACTGTTTAAATTCTCTTTAAAGATTCTCAGCTCACTAAAGATCTTCAGATTAATGACGTTAGAATAAAACACAATGAAAATTCTTGCAAAATATAATAAAATAAAAATATTTTTAGTAAAACAATATTTGCATTTAATAGAACACGCTCATAAAATATACTGAAAAGTTTTCTTTTATTTCGAAATAGAATAAAATCTATTTATTCTAATTGAACAGCTTTCACATAGCTCGTTTCTGATTAGGCATGGTCCTATTTAAAAAATATATGATTATTTATTGATATTATCGAAACACAGGAGAGTTATCGATATATTTTACAAATCTATTCTACCGATTACAAATATTTTATTAAACAATATTCACATCTTAATATAATCTTTATTTACAATAAATGTAAGCTGCAATTTTTATATTTCTATATAAATAAATATTAATAAATTTTATAAGAATTTTTATTTGTTTTTTTTTTCTTTGACATCAAAATCTGAAGTAAAATAGTAAGTAAACAAGCCTTATCAGATTGAATTTATGAATAAGATCATGCCTTATATGCATGAAAAATCGTTAAATTTGCTATTAAAAATAATTATTATATTAGTTTTATAGACAATTATAAAATTTATCGTTTAAAGACCATATCTGTCAGCTTCAGCGTTGATTTTAATGCCGCTTCCGTCAATATCCTTGAAAAGTTCGATGTAGCAAGATTATCACTATAGGCAATATTATCGATGAAATGCAAAGCTTTGCGGAATCGCACGCCGTTCCCTGTTTGACGAGGGAAGTGATGTTTGCATTGTTTCTTAGTAAATGCGTTAATACTACAAAAGATAAGAAAATACGTTCTGAAATCGGATGTGAAGAACAATGGAATTGCATAACAGTAATATATGTATCATAAAAATAGAGTCGTATATCTATTTCCTCTCCGTTTTACATTAAAATCAATGATTTATTAAAAAAAAATCACTCTTTCTGTTATCTTTGCTTTACAATCAGAGTGACGTATCTATATAATATAACTTGAAAACTTTCCGCTAGTCCGCGTATTTTTTTTATAAATAAAACATACATATGTATACGTATATAGACAAGACGCATTATCCAACGTGCGTATGATAGGCGTAATTACTGTATATATATCATGATTTGATTAACAGCCATTTGAAGGCTGAGCATGTACGGACAACGCTAATATTACGTTTCGGTCCTTGCATTGAGGAAGCGCTTTCGTGCTGATGTTTTATGGAAAACGCGTCCGAAGCGACGGACACGAATTCGTCGCGAAATCGAGACTGAGGAAGAAGTCATGCACTATACGATAATTCTCTAACAATTCCTCACTTCCTTGCTTTTTCTCCCATACATAAATAATCATATACCATATACAATCTCGATTGAGTCATTAAAGATAATACCTACGGATATAAATAATAAAATAATTGAATAGCTAAGTCGAAGGCTAACTCGTACCATTTGTGATCTCAAAGTCTTTGACTCTAAAAGTTTCAAAGTAAATGTTTATAAAAAATTGATATTTAATACTTCATTATTTTGTAAAAATACATGTAAATAAATATACAAACACAGATGCAAAAATATTACTTCACTGAAGAAACAAAAAAGAAGACCCTAATGTCATCAGCTGAAAAATTACACTCTGCCTAAAGAGGTCAGAAATTCGCAGACGAAAGGACTGTCACTCGATTCGTATCGACACAATGGAAGATCGTATGGAATCGGAAATACCGGGACAGCTGGATCCTCTTCGTCTTCAATAGGAAATGTTGTTGTCCCAGTCTGAATACAAACGACGTTCAGATGTAATAATTAATTGATTAAAACATGCGTCTTTAGTACATTTCTGTAATACATATTCATAACATTTAACATGTCATAAACTATTAAATAATATAATGCTTACAATAAGTTTTGGTATGAATATAACGCCAGCTTCATAGCTCATTATGTAATGATTATTTCGTTGGACTCCCCATGCAGCTTTACTTAGATTCGCACTGGTAAGTACAAACCAGGAAATGCTTTTCAAATCGGGCGAAATCCTTGTGTAGGATTTAATATGAGGCATCGCACGATCTCGCGCTGTTCGCTTGGCTTTCCATTGGCTATAGAAATAAATATCAAATTCTGTAAGAAAAAAAAGGATCGCTTCTAAGAAATAAAGATGAATAAAGTAATAATAAAACGACTGTAACTTACTACAAGTATGATTCTATCCACTGTTGTTTAGAATGTACTTTTGCACTGTAGGGCAAACAGCAAGATAAATTTCGACAATCAAAGCTTTGCTTGTAATTCTCTATCGAAGGGTAAATAAACTGAAAGTGCGGATGACTCTTTAAACCCTTTGTAGTCTCCCTCGACATACACGGAATTATATCTTTTGACAACCAGCTTTCGAAATTTGGTCCAAGGCTGCCTATGCTGGAACTCTGTGCAACTATAGGCCACTGAGGAGCATCTGGTGGCAATGTAGCATAACGCGATAGAACGTGCGCCAATTTCTTATACCCCCAAGAATCGGCTTCGTTATCTTTGTGAGTCCCAGGAACAGAAGCAACGAGGAACACGTTCACATCAGAAAAATTAGCCCTCCGTACCGCACATATCCACTGTGTCAACGCTGAATGTCTGTATTTATTCAAATATCGTTCGAGATCCTTTTTAAACCCTGTTGGAGATTCCCCATCACTAGGATTTGCAGATTCTGGTAGCCGGGGCAAATGAGGCGATATCCACAATCTAATCAAGATACAATAAAAAGATTATTATAGACAAACATCATATTAATAAATAAAGAATATCTAAGAATGTTTAATAGACCCTTGTGTCCTATTTTCCCAGTCGTCGGAATACAAGTTAGCAGTGGAGACAACCACCCTGATCCCATCATCTTTATATTGCAGGATCATGATCTTCGTGTGATGACAACCAAACTTGGTCGGCATGTCTACTTCTATCATAGTAATGTTGTTACTCAATTTCTCATGATCCACTCTATCACCGTACAGAATCATCATATCAGTACGTTGACCAGCCAACAAATACTGCAAGCACAACCATCCGACGTCTACCATAAAATTTAAATGAAGACTATTAACAATTTCTCCAAGACTACGGTCGAGAATCTCAGGGAATGTTATGGAAAACTGTTGATTATAAGTCTCCTTTGAATTTTCGATTCTCGTGAAGAATAAGTGGTAAGGCGCTGAAAAGGCATATTTTATTGCAAACTCTCCTGGTTCTACAACGGACACTGTATATCCAGATTGTCTCATCATCTGAATAGCCTTCTTCCTAACTTCCTTCCTTGACTTTTCGGAATCACAGGATCGATACATATCCATGATAGATGTTCCTGAACTTGTACTTTGCTCATTGCTTCTAGAACTACTTTGAGAGTCACTAATATTCTGCTGACTATCCTTAGTACAATTGCTGCTTTCTATACTCATCTGTTTCATCTTCTTTGTAACAGAAGAGCCAACTTCTGATGCCTCCATACTTCTCTTCTTTGCCTAATAAATAAGTTTATATTTACTTATTTATCTTCCATAATGTAAAATACACAAATTTATTCTGAATTTTACTAACCTTGATGGTTTCCATATGATTCTCACGTTCTTCTTCGATCAAAGCTCTAGAGAGTGCCTGAGCTTCTGCATCCATCTGCTTAAGTTTGTCTTGCCTCCTCTGCACTGTAGCTTTCTTATGTCTTTCTACTTTATCCTTCAAATCCTCTTTAGTACTTGATACATTAGTAGTAGAAGAAGATTGTGCTTTAGAAGATAAATTACCAATTCCAGACAACTGGTTGTCCTTATTTTTGTTTCTCTCCCTTCTAAGTACCATTTGTAATACTTTTAATTGATCCAACAATTGTGAACGATCATTACATGCAAAATGGAGCACTTCTGGTATTTCTATTGTGCCATCTAGCTGATCTACCAGTAATTTTTCCACTGAAATTAAAGTGACAATTATTAATATTTGATAATAATATATAATTACGTATAAAATTAATATTAAAAAAATATACAAATAGTTACAATGAGGATGTGACATTTCATCGAAGTGAATCGGATTTTTTCGGTAACATTTCTCCATAAAAGGGCAAAGTTTCTTTTCTGCAAGTCAGATAAATGATAAATAAATAAATAAATAAAATACTTTAAAATCCAGAGTTGACAGGTAACACGTTCAATATCATCACCTATAGAATTCATTGTTGTAATAGAGATTGAGCGAAGGAATTTACACAGGAAACGTCTGTGCTCGACGTCAATCACGAATAATTGACTAGTTCTAAATTTCTTTATATCTTTCAAATAATATTATGTAAACGTAATCATATGGAAGTCCATATATTTGACAAGAAAGCAATAAATGGTTTCACACAACGTTACTCGTCCTAGAACTCCACAAACGTACAGGAAAAATAAGCTCAAGCAATACGCCATCTATAACTGCTTTGGAAATGGAACTTTGTAGCCAGATTCAGCATTGCAGATAAAATCGTTATGTTATCTATAATTTGTGGACCTACGCTATGGAATAAAACGGAATAAATTCCATCAGATAAAATCGTTATGTTATCTATAATTTATGGACCTATGGAATAAAACGGAATAAATTCCGATCAGAAGTCATTCTGAGAATAATTGATCCATAATACATTAATATGCCTACATATTCCAGAAATATAATTAATTAAATAAAACCAAAATTACACGTTTACGCTCTCAAATAGGACAACGTGTATAAAACGATATGAAATCTTGCATAAAATTTGTAATCTAAAATATATTATACATATATATTTACAAAAACAAATGCAGAAATTCTGATCTTTTCTGAAATACTGATAACTATTTGCTCAATTAATTTCGATTTTCAGCTAGAGATCCTGGCCCGTATTCAGAAAGCGCTTTT
The DNA here is from genome assembly GCF_001594055.1 of Mycetomoellerius zeteki. NCBI lineage: Eukaryota > Metazoa > Arthropoda > Insecta > Hymenoptera > Formicidae > Mycetomoellerius > Mycetomoellerius zeteki. The sequence goes on along the minus strand of NW_017257588.1, from coordinate 1,907,504 downwards.
ATCGATAAAACATACTTTTTATCTTTCTATAATATACGTAAGAAATTCTATAATATACGTAAAGCTGGTTCTACATTGGTCACATCGCAACATTGCAAGAGTTGCGATCCAATCAACGTCAAGTTAGGCCGGAATCAGACTACGCATTGAAGATTGAGGTTG
>NW_017257588.1:1864146-1907238 GCF_001594055.1 Mycetomoellerius zeteki | reverse complement strand
AATCTTCAATGCGTAGTCTGATTCCGGCCTTAGCACGACTCTGATTAGACTGCAATGCTTGCGACGCTGCGATGCAATCAATGTAGAACCAGCTTAAAGTATAATATTATTAGCGCGCTAATATCGTTGTAAACGCATTCTGAATACGGGCTCCTATCTATAGTATATACATATAACAGGGTATCAATCACGAAACTTTTTCTCTAGAGTGAAAAGTAAAAAGTAAAAATTTTCTCCATTAACTTCTGATCTATGCATTCTGAGAGAAGATCACAAAAATATTTAAAATAAGTCTTAAAAATATTTATAAATATTTTGTAAATATTTTATAAATATTGTATGCTGTCAGGGTAAGTGATAAATATATATATATATATATATATATGTAGTGCTGCGATATTGAATTTATTGTAATTGGAATTAACAATTGGCGGACTTATTTATTTTACATCTTCATTGACCAAACTGACATCATGAGGTTAATTGATTTAGCCACCGAATCTCTCACAAGTAAATTTAATTTGTTATAATGTTAATTACTGCTGAATTCACATACAATCTGTTAATTTGTCATTGCTTTCAACCGTTTTGATATTTATACATGTAACATTAATAATGACTCTATAGTAGTCGAAACGTTTGTTATTAATGTAAGTTATTTATTAAATTTGTTTATTGGCTCGTAGGCCTTCGTAACGTTTTTTTTATTTAATTGATATGAAATGTTATATGAAATATTTCTATCGGCATTTAAAAATATGGTTATAATTTCATTTCGAATAATGCTTTGTGTTAATTTATCGTAATTTCTTAATTTTTGTGCAACAAAATAACTAAAATTTGTTTCGTCGTTCCGTTTGCCCTTTAAAGCTGAAGCATATGTTTCTAAATTTTGAAATGCTTCATCTGAACGTTGATCTTCTAATTTTATTCTACTCGATGATGATTTTTTAGACAAATTACTAGAAATTTTATTCTTTTTGGATAAATTGTTGCTTTCCTGAGTTCCTTCTTCATCTGATACTTCCATTTGTTTTGGATATTTTTCTTCAAGCAATACCTGGAACAATCAACATTTCTTTAATAATGTATTATTTTTTAAAATAATATATCATTATATGAAATTAAATGCAAAAATAACTTCATTAATCTGATAATCATACATTTTTTCATAAATATAAGACACTAATATTTTGAAGTACTATTATTCAGTTTGTAAAAAAAGGCCAAGTTATATTTTAAATGATACTAGAAGTTAAATACGATTTAAATATTTAAAATTTTTTAAATCAAAATAAATAATTAAATTTTCTTTCTATATTATAGCAAATTATTAATAAAACATAAGGTAAGATGATAATGATGATGTAATAGCGAATATGGTACAATTCTGAACATATACAAAATAAGATTTTAATTCATTTTTTGAAATTTAAGTTTGGTTTTCTTCTGTATTTTACCCTCTCGGTAAAATTTTTTTGCGTGACTATATATAAATATGTATAAACATACCTAAATATGTATAAATATTCATAAACGTATATAATTATGTCCATAACATGAAATGGATGTCCATACATCCTTCTTTCTTTGGTAAAATTACTTTTTAGTGTACTAAAAATAATAATAATGAGAAAGCATAAAAAATAGTTAATGGGACAATTTTCGCAGTTTGTTTTAGAAAAAATCAAGTTCGAAAAAATGCAAAAGATTGCTCATACATAACTATAATATGTATAATTTTACATACAATTATATATAATTATATACGAGCAAATCTTTTACATTTCTCTAAATTTGATTTTTTCTAAAACAAACGGTACGAAAATTTTCCTTTTAAGTATTTTTTATATTTTCTCATTATTATTATTTTTATTATTATTATTTTTTTTAGTACACTAAAAAGTAATTTTACAAATGAAAGAAGGATGTATGAATATATATGGATATATGTATATCATATACAAATATACGTTTATAAATATTTATACATGTTTATGTATGTTTATATATACTTATATGTATGTATTCATGCATGAAAAATTTTTTACCGGACTTTAGTACCCTTCTCATAAATTAATATCCTCCTCCCAATGAAATTAGGATTACCAAAGTTGAACCTAGAACCTGCAAACTTGAAATTGGATTTAGATCTTATTTCATTCAGAATTATATCATGTTCGAAATTATACCACCTTACCTTATTTAGAAAAATTTCAAAATCCAAATTTTTCCAAGATTGGCTTATACATTTAGATCTAATAGAAACTAAGGATAAAAGCCAATCATTTGAAAAATCTTAAAACAAAAAATTACTTTTTCTGTTGAAGACAGCCATTTAGTCCAGCGCAAAGAATTGCAAAATTCTATAACAAAAGGACCATCATTCCATTCATATTGGGATAATGGAAGATCATATGGAATCGGAAATACCGGAATGGCTGGGTCGTTTTCATTCACAATGGGAAATGTCGTTGTTTTAGTCTAAATACAAACAAGTTTGAGATGTAATAATTGATGTTAATCGCGACTAAAACATGTGTTTTTAACAGATTATACATTTTAAAAAATATTTATTAATTTATTAATATGTTAGGAATTATTAAAATAATAATATACAATACTATTAAAATAATATGATACTTACGATAAATTTTGGTACAAATATGACGCCGACCTCGTAGTTTCCTATACTATAACCGTATTGTTCAATTGATCCCCATGCGGCTTTGCTTAGATTTGCGCTGGTGAGCACAAACCAGGGAATGCTTTTTGAATCAGGAGAAATCCTCGTATATGATTTAATATGAGGCATTGCACGATTTCGTCCTGTTCGCTTTGCTTTCCATTGACTACCGAAATAAATATCAAATTCTGTAGAAAAAACGGATCACGTCTAGACAAAACATAGACATAAAGTTTTGAATAAAATAAAAGTAAACAGTTATAGCTTACTGCAAGTATAAATCTAACCACTGCTGCTTAGAATGCGTTTCTGCACTATAGGGCGAGCACCAAGATACATTTTGATAATGAAAGCTGTGTTTGTAATTCTGAATCGATGGGTAAATAAACTTAAATTCCGGTTGACCCTTTATACTCTTAGTATTCTCTCTTGACATACACGGAATTATATCTTTCAACAACCAACTTTCAAAAGATGAACCAAGTTTACCTATAGATGAACTTTGTGCAACTATAGGCCACGGAAAAACATCTGACGGCAATGTCACGTGATGCGATAGAACGTGCGCCAATTTCTTGTACCCCCAAAAATTGGCTTCATTATTTTGATAAATCCCAGGAATCGAAGCGATGAGAAACACGTTTACTTTAGAAAAATCCGCCTTCTGCACCGCCCATATCCACTGCGTCAACGCCGGTTGCTTATATCTTCTCAGATATCGCTCGAGATCCTTTTTAAAACCCGTTGGAGATTCTCCGTCACTGGAATTCGCGGATTCTGGTAGCCGGGGCAGATGAGGCGAAATCCACAATCTGAATACAATAAAAAGATATTCATAGGCAAACAACAAAGAATGTTTAAGAATATTTAGCAGACCCTTGTGTCACATTTTCCCAATCGGTAGAACGCAAGTTGGCAGTGGAGACAATCACCCTAATTCCATCATCTTTGTATTGTAGGATCATGATCTTCGTATGATGACAAGCAAACTCGGTTTCTATGTTTACTTTTATTACAGTAATATTATTAAATAATTTCTGATAATATGCTTTGCCGCCGTACAAAATCGTCATATCAGTACTTTGACCAGCCAATAAATATTGCCAACATAGCCATTCGACATCTACGATAAAATTTAAATGAAGACTGTAAACAATTTCTCCAAGACTACAATCGAGAATCTCAGGGAAAGTTATAGAGAATTCTTGCTTATAAGTCTCTTCGGAATTTTCGATTCTTGTCAGGAATAAATGATAAGGTGCTGAATAATCATATTTTATCGCAAACTCTCCTGGTTGCACGATCATGTGACCTAATTTTCTCATCATCTTAATGGCCTTCTCGCTAACTTTCTTTCTGGACTTTTGGGAATTACAAGCTTGGAATTTATTCATGATGGAATTCATATTCATAGATGTTCCTAAACTTTTGTTTCTAGAACTATTTTGATAGTTGCTAATATTCTGCTGATTATTTTTAGTGCGATTATTGTTCTGTATATTTATTCGTCTTATGTTCTTCGTAACGGAAGAGCCGGATTTTGATATCTTCTGATTGTTTTCTCTTGCCTATTAAAGAAATTTATATTTATTGTTCTTATTTTCCACAATTTAAAGTTCACAAACTTATTTTTAATTTCACCAACTTCGATGCTTTGCGAATTCTCACGTCTTTTATCGAACAAAACTGTAGAAAGTGCCTGAACTTCTATATCCATCTGTTTGAGTTTATCTTGCCTCTTTTGTACTCTTGCTTTCTTATGTCTCTTTACTTTTTCAATAAAATCTTCTTACTTTTAATATTTCCAACACTTGATGTAGCAGTAGACAAAGATACATGTAGAAAATAAATCCAATTGTAGATACACAAATGTAGCACAATATATTTCAAATTATCCCAGACAATGTTTCCAAAGCAATGTTTGCAATCCTAAAGACGACTCAATAAGTAATACTCAGGATTCCAGTAAGATATTGTGAGATATCTTGAAGATAGGATATCTTTATGATATCGAGTACTGCATAATAACTTTATTAAAAAATTAAAATAAAATAATAGAAATCGATTTACAAAAAATCTTATCGTCTCTTCTATTGTAATCTATTTTTCATTTTTCATGTTTTAAATGAAATGCTATTGTTTCTTATTGTTTTTTGTTTTGTTCTTTGAAAATGGATTTAATAGTTGAAACACAATAAAATCCTTACAGTAATTTATGATTCTCTGTGGTTTTGTTTATTTTATTAAAAAAAGTGATTGAATCCAGAGTTAAATAAGTTAATATTTTTTTAATCAAATTAACTTAAAGTTAATAGCATATAAAATCAAACTAATAATGAAGTATCTAAGGCTCTAAAGAAATAAATTAAACTGGAATAAAAAGCCTTTAAGAGCTAACGCCAATTATTGTTGCGCAATTTTATTATGTATTACAATATTTACAACGAAAATTCAAATGTTTCGATCCACAGTTAGAGTCCTCTTCAACGAATAAGATAAGATAATTTATACATAATTGAAAGACAATCTTGTCAATTTAGTTAATAATAGTGATACAATTTAAAAATAAATATATGTTAAGTCGCCGTGAGAAAATTGTTTCGATTGTTCGTAACCATTAGAACGATGTTGGTAAGTAAGTTGTCGAAACAAACATCAAAGAGACAGTCCGATTGATGTGCATTAGAATACAAAATTTACTAAAACACATAAATAACAAAGAGTTAATGTTGTAAAACCAAGTCAGAACTATAACGTCAATTACTTACATACAAATCTTCTAGGTATAATTATCTTGTGATGTTACATCTATTTGTACACTTATCATAGATCAAATAACAAGCTACGTCGAACCACAATACTAGAGGACATCTTATATACTTTGAGTGAAGAGGTGGAAGCATCAAGACTTAGTCAATAAGAAGTATATATAAGATCTAAAAGATCCGTGTCACTCTGTAAATTTAAATCATTTTTCTGTTTGTGTATAAAAATCATTTCCGATATTAGACGTTTGCTTAAAAAACTTTCATTGTCAAGAATTTTTATATTGTCCCAATTAAACTCATATTACAATTCCTGTCAGTGTTCTCAGTAATTGCTAAATGTTGCGATGTTCCATTTTACATGATTCCTATGTTCACTAATTCTTGTTTTTAGCATACGACCTGTTTGACCCACGTGAGATTCATCGCGCGCAATCCAGTTTGATATAAAATTAAATTAGTTACTTTAAGATTGAACTCAAGTTTTAACTCAAGTTAAATAAGTGCACAAAGGGACATGTAAGTACAGTTTAAAAGATGAACCACCAATCATGCTTGAAATCGTGTATTATGTGCACTTCGGCCATTTGACGCAATATTTCTGAAATCAATTGCGATACTTTAAGAAATCTAGTGATTTTATACTGTTTCTATATCTGATGTCAAACCGAAGATTATACACACGCGGTATTTCGTATTGAATCAAATTTAGGATTATACATACGCGAAAGAAAACGGAATAATACTGTACGAGATATTATTGCATTAATCTCAGTTTGTTAGAATCGTTTGAGATGATCGCAGTACAATCAGTATAAAAATAGGATGATAGACAGGATGTTGTGTGCTGTTAGGAAATATGCACCAGTGCACTCCAGTGTTCCCAAACGAAATTGCGATTAGAATTATAAATTTTAATATTAATAGTATAGGTTACAATTAATATTGATTATTAAATAATATAATTATTAATTATATCTAATATCTTACTTTAACGTTACATACGTACAAGTAACGAATCGTTACCATTTAATTAATGGTAACGGTAATATATTACTTTCTAAAATTAGTAACAAATAACGATCGATAATGTTATTTTTTATAAAAAGTAACGATAACAGTAACGCGTATTTTTTATAAAGTAACATTTCCAATCTTTATTTGAACATGAAATATAAGAATAAATTGATTTACCAGCACCGTTCTCTTAACCATAACGTACAATACAAACACGGATGCAAAAATGTTTTATCTTTATTTCGTTTTCTTTCGCGTATGTATAATCCTAAATTTGATTCTCAATACGAAATACCACGTGTGTATAATCTTCGGTTTGACAGATAAAAAACACTAGTGTCAGTTGAAATATTACACTCAGTGTGTAGAGTTGACAAATTCGTTGACGAAAGGACTATCGCCCGAATTATATTGGCTTAATGGAAGATCGTATGGGATTGGAAATACTGGAACGCCTGTATCTTCTTCTTCCCCAATAGGAAATGTTGTTGTCCCAGTCTAAATACATACGAGTTTGAGACGTAATAATTAATATTAATCTACTAAAATATATATCTTAAACATATTTCCATAATATGTATCCATTAATAGCATTAATATCTCAGAAATTAGTAAAATAATAATATGGTGCCTACGATAAATTTTGGTATGAATATGACACCGGCCTCGTAGTTTCCTATATTGTAACCTTTGTATTGTTTGATTGATCCCCATGCGGCTTTGCTCAAATTTGCGCTGGTGAGCACAAACCAGGGAATTCTTTTCAAATCGGGCGAAATCCTTGTGTAGGATTTAATATTAGGCATCGCACGATCTCGTCCTGTTCGCTTAGCTTTCCATTGACTATAAAAATTAAGAAATAAATGTAAAATTCTAGCTGTAGAAAAAAACGGATTACTTCTAAGGTGTAAATCATACGTATAAGCGTAAATATTTAAATAAAGTAAAAATAAAGGATTGTAACTTACTATAAGTATAATTTTAGCCACTGTTGCTTAGAATGATTTTCTGCTCTGTACGACAAGGGGGTAATGAAATCTTGATAATCAAAGCTTTGCTTATAATTCTCTATTGACGGATAAATAATCCGAAATTGTGGTTGATTCTTTGAACCTTTAGAAGTCCCCTCCGACATACACCAAGTTATGTCTTTCAACCAATTTTCGAAATTTGAACCAAAGCAGCCTATACCAGAACTTTGTGCGACTATAGGCCATTGTGCATTTGACGGTAATGTGGCATAGCGCGATAGAACGTGTGCCAATTTCCTGTATCCCCAAAGGTCGGCTTCGACAGCTTTATAAATTCCGGGAACAGAAGCGACGAGAAACACGTTTATATCAGAAAAATCCGCCATCCGCACTGCACGTATCCACGACGTCAAAGTCGGTTGTTCATATTTACTCAGATATAGCTCAAGATCCTTTTTAAAATTCGTTTTAGATTCCCCATCATTAGGATTTGCGGATTCGGGCAGATAAGGCAGATGAGGCGAGATCCACAATCTAATCATAGAACATAATAAAAAAAATGTTTATAGACAAAGATCATACGACTAACAATAAGAAATATCTATAAACGTATTTAACGAACCCTTGTGTCCTATTTACCCAATCGATAGAATGTAAGCTAGCAGTAGAGACAATCACCCTAAGCCCATTTCTATATTGCAGGATTGTGATGTTCGTATGATGACTAGAGAACTGATCACGCTGGTTTACATTTATTATAGTAACGTTTTCATTTAATTTTTCATTATGTATTCTATGTTTGCACAAAATTGTCATGTCGGTACGTTGGCCAGCCAACAAATACTGCAAATACAACCATGTATCATCTACCATAAAAGTTAAATGTAGACTATTAACAATTTCTCCAAGACTACGGTCGAGAATCTCAGAAAAAGTTATGGAGAACTTTTGATTATAAGTCTCTTCGGAATTTTCGACTCTCGTGAAAAATAAATGATAAGGTGCTGAAAAAGCATATTTCTTTGCAAACTTTCCTGGTTTTGTAATCATTACTGCGTAGCCAAGTTGTTTCATCTTTTGAATAGCCATTTTTCTAATTTCCTTCCTTGACATTGCGGAATCAAACGGATGCATGAGATATTCCATTCTAGGTGTTATTGCATTTGCATCTTCTTCACTGCTTTCGAAACTGCTTTGAGAATCGCCGATATTTTGCTGAATATCATTTGTGCAATAATTGCTTTCTACACTCATCTGTCTCATTTTTTCTGTATCGAAAGTGCCAGCTTCTGATGCCTCCTGACTTTTTTTTCTTGTCTAATGAAAAAATTTTTATTTATTGCATTTGTTTTTCACAATTTAATGTTCATAAACTCATTCTTCATTACACTAACCTTGTCACTTTCCGAACTTGCATGTTCTTTGCCGGTCAAAGTTGTAGAATGTGCTTGAGATGCTATGTCCATTTGCTTGAGTTTATATTGTCTCTTCTGTGCTTTTGATTTTCGTTTTTTCATTTTTCCTTCAAATCTTTTTTAGCACTTGAGTAGCAGCAACACAAAAATTGTGAGTGAATTAACTACCAATTATCGTAACTGTCACAGCACACTTTATTTTGTAAAAATCCTAAGGTGTTCCAGATTTTTAAATACAATCCGAAAGACGACTGAGTAGATAATATCTATAGGATATTCCAATAAAATATCGTGACATATCTGTGTATATATAGGATCGGTACGATATCGCTTACTACATAATGATAACAACAACAAAGGAGAGATATAAGAATCGATAAGATTTGCACAATATGTTATCATTTTCTATCATAATATTATATATCTTTAAACGAGCAAACCTAGGTGACTGATGAAATTAATTATTTATTAATTTATAAAAATATTTAGACTCACGGTACATTTCGGTTTAACTTTAATCTTCTTCAGTCGTGGATAAATTGCAAATTATAAGCGCATGATGTTAACACAATGACGGTTACCATAAATTATGTTTTTCCGCATAGTAACCGTCATTGTTAACATCATGCGCTTTTAATTTGTAATTTATTCACGGCTGAAGAAGACTAACTAAGTTAAGTCGAAACGCCTACCGTGAGTCTACACACTTTTATAAATTAATATATATAATAATTAATTTCATCAGTCATCCAGGTTTGCTGGTTTTTAATATTTGCTTGGGGTCAGTTGTAACGTTACAATTGTCCCAAAACTTACATGATTTTATTTTAGTATTATTTTGTACACTCACCGATTAAAAGGTTGCAACAGATTTTTTTCTATGGTTTTCGAAATGCAGCCTACTCATCGAGCGATTGGTTTTTACTTATGGATCCATAAGTAAGAACCAATCGCTCGGTGAAACTGCATTCCGAAACTTCCTCGATGAGTGTAGGTCATGTAACGCAGGAAACTCACGATTCATAAGTTCTGGAATAGGATTTCCTTAAATTTCTTTACATCCTAGGGAGGGATGTATAAATGTGTTTTTTAATCTTCTAGACGTTATCTAATTGTAAGATATCCAATAGACACTTAAATGTGTGCTAAATATTTTTCTGAATATATGAAACCATCTTAAAATATCTTATGGTTATTACGATGTCTCAAAATATCTGTACTACATCTATTGAATAAATTAAGTATACTTTGTGGATGGTTGTCCCTGTTTTGTCCTTCCCCAATCTATCACCATTTTCAATAGTTGTTAGATTGACCACTGTGAACAATCATTACGCGTAAAATAAAGCATCTCTGATATATCAATCATATCATTCAGCTGTCTATCAGTTATTTCTCCACTGAAATTAAAGTAACAGTTATTAACCAAATAATTGGTTTATCATAGAGGCAGTTTATTGTGATATGTATCAATTTACCTCACATATCGGAGCAATTAAGTTAACTACAATGCATGTCCGTATTTCATTTATTGCAAAGAAACTATACAGTGTATAGAACCATTACTGGTATGAAAATGTAGAGAAAGGTTCTCTCTATTATTGATATATTTTAATCATAATAATTAATCGTTTACAAAAATCTAATGCCGAAATTGTGAAAACTGTTTCAACCGGTTGGAACGACCCGGTCTCCCCTAATGACATAATCAATAATGATATGATTATTAATTACATACAATTGAGGAATACAAACAATTACAATGGGGATGTTTTGACATTTTATTCAAATAAATCGGATTTTTCCGGTAACATTTCTCCATAAAAGGACAATATTTCTTTTCTGCAATGTCAAATAAATACTCTTATTGTTCTAAAATCCAGAATCTTTCTCTCTTGAGAAAACGCACCTATAATCGATAGGAAATAAAAGCTTTTAACATCTGTAATCATCATAGAATTCATTGTCGTAAATAGGACTGAATTATACTTATGAATGCAATAATTTATACGAGTCTGATTTTGATAGTACAAATGTCTGATTATGTATTTCTTTGTTTCTTTCAAATAAGAAAGAAGTGATAAATATGTGTAATTTTGCAAAACATTACTCACTCTAAAATTCCACGAACGATTTTCACTTACACTTTTAGATACTGAAGTGATAAACTACAAGATACGATATCTGCCACTTCTTTGAAGTTGAAATTTGTAGTAATGACTGAGCATTACTTTCATTTCAGATAAAGTCGCTATATTATTTATAATTTATATATCAGAAATATAATTACTTATGAATACAGTGTAATTAATAATTATTTCTCCCATTCGACGCCATTGCAATTATAACAACAAAAATTTCGCGAAGATATAAAATTGTAGAAGCGTTTCAGACCTTAGATTTTTGCGATATCTCGAACCGCACGATTCAATTGATTCAATGAGCCTTCTCGACCATGGAAAGATGAAAAATGTCAAAACTAAAATCTTTGAATTATTAAAATTCGTAAACATCGTAATGGTCGAAAAAAAATTATTCACATTGCGATATGTAAATAATGCCCGACAAAAGATTCATCATTGCCATCAAGGCACACCATTCAGTCAGACTGTCGCTCGTTGAAAATTACAAGAAATAGGTGAATAAAAAATATGTATTTGATGGAAATTCTTTGCAATTTGTTGAGCGATGTCCAGAAATATTTTTCCAATGATCTAATACTCGATTCGTCAAAAGAATGAATTCCTTCTCTGGCGAAAATAAAGATCGGAGGGTAAGTTCAGTGTAAGAGGAAGTGACAGTTAAACAAAACCTACAGGAAGCGTAAATTGTAATAACATAAAAAAAGTTTACCTCTTAAAACACTTGTTTTCGCTACTCCAATTTAAGCTTTCTAGAAGTTCCTTCGTTTACGCTTCTGTCACTCTCCCCTTACATTTGACTTATATGCTTCGGTTTTTATTTTCGTCAAGATTTTGCGTAATTTGCATTTTACAGAGACGTGTGATTTTAGCACGTGACAATCTCATTAATTGGTACACAATTAGATATGGACGCATTCGTTGAAAATTCGATGTTTCTTTTTGTGGACGACTCAGAACCCATCTTCCGATCCACCGAATACGACAATACAGGCAGGGTTGTGGAATTGGCAGACGTTGGCTGCGATACGGAAACCACGTTTCCCATACATTTTCCACGTGATGCGTTTGATCGACGTCGCGGAGGAGCTGAAAGCCTCGGATCGACTCGCAGAATCACCAAATGGCTCAACGACAGACCGAATGAATTTACTCGAAGAGTTAGCGACATAAATAATGATGACGTAAGCAAACACGAAACAATAAATCGACGCTTCAGATATAGTCCTGGAAATTTCATTAGCACGCTAATAATTTACTTAAAAAGTTAATAAAAGTATATCCAAAATTTTTATTGTTTCAGCCTAATATTATAATAAAAATACACAGAAGAAAAACATAATAGATTTTTAGGAATAAAGCTTACTTTACAATGTATACATATCTTCCTGTTGATCATAGGACAGAAATGGGAATTACATCCGAGGGAAAACGCGGCAACACGTACGCAATTACGATGACGAGCCTGATGCGGATTTCAACAATTCGTATTCGGAGAATCCTTATGATGATTTCGAACTATCGAAAAACAATTTCGCAGTTGAAGAAGATAATTATACTCAATTTGTAAATCCCCAAAATGCAATCGCGCGTTCTCATAAAGAATGTGTCTCGCGATATGATTACTTGATTGATCGCGATAGATACTTGAGAAATCTCGAGTCTCCATTCATGCAAAGTATTCATATACCTCTAAGGAAGAATATTTCTCCGCGATGGCTTGCCGAGAGCGATAAAAAGAATCTCTGCGAAATTCACGATACCGATATTCAATCTGGTGAACGCAAAAAACGAACAAAAATTCTTTCGAAAAACGGAAGCTTCAATCGCGAAGCGGGTATGTTTTCTAAAAATCGACAAATGTTACACAAACTAATTGCAGATATTTGCAGATCCAGTGCATTCGGCATTATTTTCAATTACACAGCAAATATTGCAAAAATTGTTTATAATTTTAAGTTACGTAAATCTTATTCTTCGGATTTTGATCTTCAAAATAAAAAAAAAAATCGTTCAATTATGTTAATTTAAGCAAAGATATATTAATTTAAAATATACTGGACAATATCAGTTAAAGAATTTTGAAGCGGATACCAATTGAGAATTATAGATGATCTTTAATACTAGTAAAAAAATTTCTATTGATTTTTGTAATTCCATCATTTACATCTTGCAGAATTCGAGCAGGCTCGCGAAATAGCGATGCATCGCGAACAAGATAATCTTCCCAATGTCGTTGACCCTGTCGCATCTTCAAAACAAATGTTTTGGGATTATGTTTCATTCGAAAACGATTCAGAATGTGAAGAAACAACTTTTTACAATCCAACGAAGACAAAAAATCACGGCGGGTTGCAGAAAATGACACCGCGCAGGAGAAGATCGTACATCTTCAATTCACAACCGAAACGCATAGATGTTGTTGATTCGGAAGGAGAAGAGTTCAATGAAACGGTTAAAAAAAACAATCGAGAAAACTTGTCGCCCAAGATTCCAATAAATAGCGAGAGTTATCGAACTTCGAAAGGTGATGCAATGAAAGAGAAACCCAAGATTTTACGATTAAATACACCGAACGCGAATTCTTCACGAAATCAATCGATGAGAACATCCGTTGATGAACAAATTTCGAACATGTATTTTACAGCAAAAGGTAAGAATTATAAAGAAAATTAAATTATTAAAAATACACACATTTTTCTCCTTCACTCTCCCCTTTTCTCTGATCTTTTTTACCGACGGCGTTGTTTGTGAGTAGTTTGCACAGCACCGGCAGATATCTCTACAATTACATAATTTGTCGACTTCATTGATACTTCCTAAGTGCTAGGAGTGAGCGAAAATTTCACACAGATAAGATAAATTTGGTGGGAAAAAAGGTGGGATTTAAAAAAAGCATATTTTATTAGAAAATCTATTTTAATGTGAAAAATTTACTTAAAATTATGATATAAAAATTTTACAAACTTATGTACACAATAATAAATATGTATGTATTTACATTTATATACATAGTATAGAAATGATATTTATCGTCTTCACAAATATTTTGAAAAACATTAAATTTTAGATCATATTCTTGATCAATTTACACTTATTTTATAAATATTAAACACAAAATAGTACGGCAAGAATACAAAAGTTCATGTGGTAGTCAAAATATTAAAAATAATGTAATAGATTTGATGTTTTATCACACCGCATTTTTTGAACGTGCTTGTACATGTTATTTTAATCTTATCATCTTGCATCACGAGAAATAAATATTTTACTAATTTATTTATTTATTTGCAAGTTATACGTTTTTTTATAGGTTCAATTAACATGAGGCCGCATTCAGCAACCGAAGGGAAGAAAAATAAATTTTCAACGATCGAGAGGAAAGAAGAAATTATAAATACGACTGGAATGACTGTCGACAATCATCGATACCGCAACAAATTCGTCAACAAGCTTTCCAATAATTCTCCCAAGAAAACTAGTCGTTTGACAAGAATGTTTAATCGCATCGCAGACTCGTCGGGCAATAGACAGATAGAAATGGAAAACGAAAGAGATAACATAAATTTTCATCGCGGAAATAGTAAAATAGATCAGATCAATGTGACTGTCTCGCGATTGGCATCAGAGAAGATAAAGCAGAACGAAAAGACATTTGCTTTGAAAATGACAGATATTTCTGTGCCGCGCGTGGATGTAAAAAAAGAAAAAAAGAGGAAATTCTTCTCTAGATTACCCATACGAACGTGGAAACGTCTGAGAACAAAAGAACCCGCTGCATTGCGTCCTGAGAGGGACGCAACGAACGATGTTAAGGTAAACGTCTCAATAATTGAATATGCCTAGCGATTAAAAAATCATCAATACATATTTGCAATTATAAAGATATTTGTTAATAACAGCATTAAAAAGAAGTTCAATATTTTGTATCTGCAAAATAAGTAACAAAAACGTATAATTCTGATTGCAAATTATTGTGAAAAGAATTGTCTCTTTCAAATTTTGCAGAGGCAGTCATATTTTCATTCATTTTCTTATCATCTTGAGTCAATTACAGTATATCTTCAAATTTTTTAAAACGTTGCAATGTATTTAATTTAACATATAGTGTTTTTTATTATTGTAAGAAACTGAGAACTAAATTTTAGAAAACGTATTTTATTAGAAATTTTGTTACTGATACAATTGATATGTTGTAATAATTAATGGAATTTTACTGAAATGTTCCTTTTTTAAAATTAAACAATAATACTTTTAATATATTTAATATATTTAATATTTAATGATCATCGACAAAACAGTTTCATGTGGCATAATTTTTTTGTAATGCCCCTAACTAATAAATCAATAATAATATAAAACTATAATAATACCTCCTTATTAATTCATTTATTGGGACATTTACTTTATTAACCAAAAGCTCCAGAAAGTGGAAAACGAGACTGCAAAATTGAACAATCATCTAGAGAAGACAGAAAACGTTGACATTCACACAAAAGATCGCACAACCACAATAAATAGCAACGATATAAAACGGAGCGAGCGTTTCGGAACAGGATCGCCCAGTGTTGATAAATCAGGATTGACTTCCTCCGATTTGAAGAGCATAAAAAGGATCAAAGACTTCAACGCGACAAGGAGAACATACGAGCAATGGAAGAAGAGGACGAGCATCAAGTAGAAATCTCACAAGATATCTCGAGATGAAGAATACAAAATATAATTAATACTTTCAGTCAAAGTTTATATTAAAGGTTCAGTCTTTCTTGATTTTCGTTGATTCATATTGCAAATAGCAATTACATGCAGTACACTAATTGTGAAAGAAATGTTTGATACGTATAATCATTTATTTTTTGTTAATATATGACTAACAAAAACTTTCTTACTTTTTCATTTAAAGCTCCTGAGTAG
This sequence comes from Mycetomoellerius zeteki, assembly GCF_001594055.1. Taxonomy (NCBI): domain Eukaryota; kingdom Metazoa; phylum Arthropoda; class Insecta; order Hymenoptera; family Formicidae; genus Mycetomoellerius; species Mycetomoellerius zeteki. The sequence goes on along the minus strand of NW_017257588.1, from coordinate 1,891,329 downwards.
TCACTACAGCCATATTGAATCGTAACGTCAGAAGCGAGGAATGACACGTTAATTTTATGTCGCATGCCATTTGTAACTAAAGACAATTTGGATAAATCTAAATGATGAGATTGCTTGAAAACATTTGTAAAAATCGATGAAAACTATGCTCATCCCCCCTGACAGTCAGTAAATAATTGTAAAAAGTGATAAAAGGCATGTGTAAGTGAAAATAAGCTACGCATGCACATTTAACAAATGTTTTAAAACAATTTCATCATTCAGATTTATCCAAATTGTCTTTAGTTACAAATGGCATGCGACATAAATTAACGTCATTCCTCGCTTCTGACGTAACGATTCAATATGGCTGTGGTAACTACTCAGGAGCCTTAAAAGTTGTTTTAATCAAAATTTAATTATTCTATCCAAAAATCTTTTACTAAAACAACACAATATTTTAATGAAAAAGTAAGAAAGTTTTTGTTAGTCACATATTAACAAAATAAATAATAGTCATATGTGTACTAAAACATTTCTCTCAGTGTTAATCTGTACGAAAAGAACGGTTTTACTAAAATATCTAAAAATTTAGCTGGATACAGAGATTTGAAAATAATTTTATTGACTATAAAAATAATATAGGATGCTTAAACATAATGAGCAATGCTGCAAAATGTTTTGATATTCTAGCAGCTACTTTGAGCGTCCTGTAATTTTTTGGTAGTCTAACAAAATTATTTTCAGATCATCTGTATTTATAACTAAATCTTTAAATATTTTAACAAAACCGATCTTTCTATGTGGGAAAAATGAAGCAATACTATTTGATCGCCTTTCGCAACACCTTTTCGATCGTTACCATTCTGTATATCTGCATCTCGAGTAAGAGAAAAAAAAACACCGACTCGATTAGGAACACGCAACCACATGGAACAAGACGCACATAATTGTGCGCGCGTAATGGGGCCGTTGGGTTACCTCAAAAGAAGACCCCACCCGAATGATACCAATTATGTCATCAACGTACCACGCGTATGTTCCCCCCTGTCGACGATTCTCTGTCACAGCACAGTCACTTCACCCGCATGTCATAACCCCCGCTTGCGTAACCACCCTAAAGTAGAGCGCCTCGTATAATACCGCGTCGCGATTCTCGTTGGGGTCCGCTGCGCGCGCGATCTCAGGATCAGAGAGGGAGACGGGGAAGAAATATTGTAATTGTCCATATTTACCCTTGCACCCGGTAGCGTACTCAAACAACAACATAAAACACCCCCTCCGGAGACACCCCCGTACAGACGCGACATCGATTTAATCCGGACACGCTCAAATATTTTCATTCTGTCGCTTCGCAACGATGTCACGCCCTCTGTCTTTCCCTCCGAATTAAATTTTTTTGTATTTATCAAATATGTATATAAATTCACACCAAAATATTATTTAAGCATTAATTAAGATCCAGATCAATAATCTAGTCTTTTCATTATTTATTAAATATTTTCGCTAATTGAATTTTTATTTGTGCTAGTAATGAAAACGATAAGCGTGATGATAACACACATCGATATATCTATACAATTTTATCGAAATAATCTATAAATTTAACTAGATATAGATCGGAAAACAATTTTGTTGGATCATCAAAATATTTACATAGAAAATTCAAGCATGATGAACAATGCTGCAAAAAAATGTTTATATTCTAGCAACCAGCTTAAGTGTTCTACATAATTATTTTAATAGTGCAACAAAATTATTTTCCAATCTAATTCAATTTCTTATATAAATTTTCTTGCGTATGAATTCTTTTTCTTTTTTGTTTACGATATTACAAAAATCGCTGAAATTATACCAATTGTCGTTCCTATTTCTTACGTTTTATTCCGTCCCGATCGTCCTAGCCATCAGAGAGATAGGAATGTGAGGACAACGAGACAGCGAGAAGCCGAAAAACGGGGCGACGATGGAAGAGAAGTGGCGAAAGGAGTCGGCGAGTCGCCCCGCGCGGGCAAGCCAAGCCGCCCAGCTGGAGGCGGATAATCAAATAAACCTGCACGCACCGTATAAATTATCAATCAGGGCGCGATTGTGCAACCCCAACAGAGGGAGCCATCCGTGTCGGTAAGGGTTGTTACATCGACGTCGCCGCCAAGGGTGAGGGGTTGAGAGGGGACGACAACGGCGAACGCGTGTGTGCGTCCGACGCTCGTCGCCGTCGTGTCGAGTGACCCCGCAACAGTTATCTTCCTCGCATACGTGGGCGTGCGTGAACGTGAGTTCACGCCCCGCAGCTCTGAGGGATAGGAGAGACCAAGGGATGACGCGTGCACGTGCATGAGGGAGAGAATTGCCATCGCGTAAGGTGTTTTTGTGTCGCACCCTGTGCACGTGTGCACAAGATCTTCGCGGATATGCGGTCGCGAAACGACGAGGTTGAGTTAAATGACTGTCCCTTCGAGGGAGATGGATGAAGACTTGATACGTATCTCGAATTCCACGTCACTTTTTAGCCTCTGTTTGCATGGAAAGTATTCCACGTCACTTTTTAGCCTCTGTTTGCGTGGAAAGGTAATAGTATATTGAAAAAAAAGTTTTTGGTATTTGTGACTATAATTGCGTGGTAAAATAATTATGGTTAGAAACTCTATTTATATATATTATGTATACAGTTATTACACGGAAAATCGATTTTGTTAAAGTATCTAAAAATTAAGCTAGATACAGATCTGAAAATAAATTTTATTGGATTGTATGAAAGTAATTATATAGACTTAAACTGATTGCTAAAATATCGAAATTTTTTACGGCACTCTCTGCTAATCATGCTTGAGTTTTTTACATGATTATTTTGGTCTAACAAAATTATTTTTAGATCTGTATCTATTTAAATTTTTATATATTTTAGCAGAATTGTCCTTTTAGTGTTATTTTCGTGTACTCCTATAATGTTAGTGATAATATAATATCTATATAGTTCTATATGTTCTGTTTGATACGTAGAATTATAAATATAATTATAATTATATTATTTAATATTAAGTTAGAAACAAGATTGCTATATGAGTACATTATAAATAAGAGAAGAGTCAATTACTGTCAAAATTATATATTATATTGCTGAAATAATATTTCTATATACACATATCTATATTTTTAAATATCTCACAATCTCTCAGATATATGATTGTACACCGATTTTTTTCGGACTTTCAACACAATCACACTGAAATAATAACTTCATACATTAAATTTGATGCTCTACTAGCATCTTAAAAAATAAAGTAATATTTTTCCTTTTGCAGAAAATATTTATCTTATTATTAGTTGGAATTCGAATCCAGATTTCCCGAATTCCGTGCGAGCGTCCCAATAATTATTATTATTAACATTAACAATAATAACTATAAACTAAAAATGGAGTTCCTAATCATAATTATTTCACTGTGCAATTATAATCACAAATGCTAAACCCTTTTTTCTCAGTATAGTCGTATCTCAAGAACAATTTCGATCACACAATCGTTGATCGCGCTGCGCGACTATCCGCTCTTTTGACTTGCGCCACGCGATCCACAGCAACTTTCCTTCGGGATCTCCCCGTAGCAATCTTGCTCTCGGGCTCGTAAAGGAATGTTACATTGACGAGGCGCCGTCGATCACGCACGATAGGAGCGAGAAACAAGCGTAGCCGAGCCAATTAGGCATCGAGGGGGATCAACCACCCCGAGCGCCTGCAGCATCGACGTATCGAAATTAATCGGCGCGTCGGTTAATTCTCCTCAAGCTCACCCGGAATATTCCGTTGCCCGCGCGTATACATGTAAGGTGTATCTTGAATTTGTCATTGTCATACTAAAAAGGGTCTGATAATAGCTACCAACCCCAATACACTAAGAAAAATTTCTGATTGAAAATGAACCAGTAAGATTCTGGTTATATCAATCAGAATTCCGGTCATCATAATTGGACATCTGGCCATCTCAATGTAAATTTAATATAGATTTAAAGAAGAAGATTCTGATTTGTTCATCTTCAACTAGAAATTTTTCTGAGTGTGAATGTATATTTAAATCTGGATTATTCCATCTTTCGATTATAAATTTCGGCTTACTTGCTCTCTCGCTCTCGCTCTTGTTCTCTCTTTCTTTCGCTCTTTTTTTTATCTATTAAATAAATTACCATAGTCTCTCTAAAGGTAGAACAATCAGCCCTGAAAGACGTCTTTTAAATATGCGTATTTGAGTAATGTACTTTGTTTAGCATATTCGTGCGCAATATTTAGTAAATATTAAATATTATCAAATGTAATAGTAATCAACTGTTTGACAGTAATTAGAAAAGTTAGATAATATTTAAAAAAGTAAAGTTAGCGTTTAGTTGGTTTGATTATTAACGCTTTGTATCAATGATTTGAAATTTTCCGGTTTTTTTACTTTATTACAGATAATAGATCACTTGTATTGTGAGTTAATTTTCGTCACTTTAACGGATATACAAAAATTATTAAATAATTCTTACATATATTTTAACATCTTTCGAAAATATTCATATTGTTGTGTATTTAAAAAAATTGTAAATATATAAATGTTATAACTATAATATTTATAATTACTTGGCGCTTCTAGTTTTTTAAAGAAAAGAAATGTGCAAGACACGAATGATCCAATCGTGTATATATTGCGTACTAAGGATTAATCGAACATTTATTTAAAATTATTTCACCAAAGTTTTAATAAATATCATTTAACTAACAGGTTTAATTATTATTACGAGATCTTTTCCATAATGCTTCAACGATTTTATTCATCAGTGTCTTTCGATTTCAATCCTTTCCTCAGAGAGAACGTTTCTCTGTCGACCGTCATTCTCACCGATCGATTCGTGACGATTTCGCAAAGCAGAGGCATCTCAACCGCGATTAGGGGACGAAGAATAAATAATTCGGGTCGCACGTTCCGGTGTGCCACGAAGCGGAATGCACCTATTAAGCGACGCGGCCACGCGCCCCGAATAGAGAATCCCGGGGGAGGCTAAATAGTTTTCTATAGCCGCAGGCAGTGCGCGATTGTGCATCGAGCCGTACTTGACGTACGTATAACGTATGTACGATAAAACGAGGTATCATTCTTTCTCACGTTTCGGCGTCAATACGCAGATACGATCATACGTCGAGAGCGCAGCTATATAGGTATACCGAGGAGTGCAACTGCAAATATCTCGACGGTGAAAACGATAGTGGTAGCAGCGAGTATCGAGTCGCGCCGATAAATGGCTCGATAAACGAGAACTAGGGATTCAGCTCTGTTTATTTATCGCGACCGATCGACGCGCCCGGCGGCAGTTTTGCTTTCACGGTCGCGCGTAAATGGCCGCGAGCCTTTATTTAATAAGTTGTTATAAATTAAAGGGCTACCGCATATTAAACCACCCTCTCGGCATATTTATAGTCATTCTTAAGAGAGCGTATATACCGGGCGTACGATTATTGTAAATCATCGCCGACTCGGTACACCGCTGCGCGCACGCCACGCACACGCATATCAACGTGTATTCGGGCACCCTCTCCTCTTCTCTTTTTGCTCTTCTTTTACGCGGACTCTCTTATGAATTTATCTTCGGCGATGAAACGACAAACGGTTTTAATTGCCGCTTCGGGCATCGCGCGCTCCGACGATCTGGCGATCTCCTTCGCGGTATACCGCGCGATCCTTCGATGCTGCCTCGGCGCCTCGTTATCTCCGCTTCGGTCCACTTTGGTCCAACGACGATAAGCACACTTTTTTTTCTCCGTTATTGTCTCAAGAAGAAATTTAAATTAATAGAAAAAACAAATTCATCTCCCGATGCCCATATCTCTTATAGAATTAAGAATACTGGAAGGTAGTAATTGACTTATTTTGAGTATTAAAAGTACTATTGTTCAGTGTCTTTAATACTTAAAATAACTAGCTAATCATTACCTTTTAATATTAAATTAGACGGTATTAAATTGTCTATAATATTATTTCTGTAAAAGAATAACGTAATTACACAGAAAAAATGGTTTTTTGCTAAAGTATCTGAAATTTTAATTAGATACAGATCTGAAAATAATTTTCTTGACTTATCAAAATGATTAAGTAAGATGCTCAAATTGCTAGAATATCAAAGCTTTTTGCAGCATTATTATCATGGTTAAACATTCTACATAATTATTTTGAAAGTCCAAACAAAATTATTTTTCGATCTGTATCTACACTGAGAAAAAATTGTTTAACTGAATTAATTAATTTAATAATAATTCGAGATTAATTAACCTCTCCAGCGCACATTATAATGTACATTAAATTTGAAGACATTATCCGTTGAAATTATTTAATCCCATTAATATCATCTAAGATCTAATGTGCATAATAATGTTGAAAAAATAGTCAAAATTTTGAAAAAAATTAATTGTTTAGTATGAATTATTTATTTAAATACGCATGAAGTGAATTTAAAAAAAATTTTTTTAACACAGTTCCAATAAAGTCAGATCTGAAGGGGTTAAATTAATGTAATTGTTTTTATTTCTTTCGATGAAGAATGTACAAACAATATTATACTTGACTTAAATACATACATTTTCTAACAAAAGAAATAAAGATAACTAAATTAATTTGGTCGATTAAACAATTAATTTAGTCAAATAAGCAATTTTTTAGTCAGTGTAGCTAAATTTTCAGATACTTCAACAAAATCGTTCTTTCCGTGTGTGCTTCGGAAAAGCTCTGCATACAATTGCTTTTGATGTTATCTCAATTTGACAGATGTCATAGTAATAGACATCCGAATCGCGTTTGAGTGACGAATGAAAAAAGAAGAAAGATTTTTTATAGAACGGAAGACTCGAGCCTCTCTGGAATCGATCTTGCTACGCATTTGCGGCGATAATGATCCAGATAGGGTAACGTAATGCGCTTAACCGGGAGAAGACGACGGTATCGAAGTAGTTCGATAGTTCATGTTAACAGCATTTGACCCCGGGGCCGAGGCTTGCTCCCCGTTTGCCGGAGACGCTAACAATGCCTTATGTCGGCGTTTCGCTACTCGTGTCACGCGCGTATACGCGCGTGAGTTATTTCATGGCAGAACGTGTTCCTCGTTCCTGGAGTTTCCGCTATAATCCGATCATCTCCCGGCACCCCGATTCCACTCTCGCTGCAAGAATCCACGGGCTTCATTGTCGTCCTTAGAATGGCACGCGGCAGGATTTGGTACCATCGCAAACGATACAAACGATCTAATTTCGCCGTCGTGATAAGGGGCCCGAAGGGAAAGCCTCGTCTATAAACATTATTCGAATTTGACTGGAACATAAACTTGTATAATAGCCTGCGCGTTTCCATTAGAGATGTAAGAATAACAATAGTAAGAGAGAATACTTGGTCAGATGTAAAAACCCTCAAATAAGAGTCTGAAAACTTAATAATCTTTTACGAAACAAATATGGCGGCATTGTAGAAAGTATAGGACGAATACCCTATACACTGCATAAAAGATCAAACATTGCCACCATATTTGTTTCGCGTATCCAGATTCTAAGAGTGCAGCAGGCGCAATAGAAGCAATTTAGGAATAAGGAATTTCAACCAATCAGAATTCGGATACATTGGAATACACAGTTTCTGATAGGTTGAAATTGTTATTTCTTCTTCCTTCTATTGTGTCTTACCCTTGCTTGAGAGTCTCTACTCGAATATCCTCTCCGTCACACATTGCACAATGGAAGCATCTGACTAATTATTACTCTCTCTTACTTATATTACCCTCACGCCTCCAATGGGTGCATCCAGAAGCGACGACCGCTCACTGAGCGCTCACTGAGTAAAAAAGGGATCTCTGATTAATATATTTATTTATTATAATTTATTTATTATAATTCGTAACGTAGAATAACTTGTCTATTATAGATAACCTTTTATATCATATTTCTTACTTATTTATTACTGTTTATTATTTCTCTAATGCCGTGTTTGGGCCGTAAGATTATGTGGCTCAGTGAGCGGTCGTCGCTTCTGGATGCACCCAACGGAAATGTACTATATACGAGTACAGGTCCATAGACTGGAAACGTCTCTGCGTATCGAAGGAATACGAGATCTTTCATCGAATCCTTTCGGATCTTTCCTCTCGTTTCGAGTTGTTACAATTCCGCGGTTTACTATAATCCCACGCGACGTGAGCACGCACACATACACACATATACACAGCATACATACACATATGTACAAGAATGGAGAACTTAAAGCGCGCCGCTCATCGTAAGTCATCTCGAGGCGAGGAAGCGAGAAACGACGAGAACGAAGAGAGGGAAGTGTCCCCGAAAATCGTGAAACCCACGCGGCAACAGTCGCGTAGTCTCTCCCGAGAGGTGGGTTAATATATTTTATCTACTGACCGAGGATACATCCTGCCGAGGTGCGGGCTTTTATACACCGCGTATCGGTATTTATGTGTCGCCGCCTTGCCTAAGCGTTTGATATATGAACTATGAAAGGGGAGAAGGAATGATATAGGAGTTGGAGCAAGGACGAAGAGGACGGAGGACCGCTCGTCTGCCTCGCCTTGCGATATATGTTCTTTTGACAATGAGAGAGGAAAGCCCAAAGAGGAGAGAGAAATATGTTTACCTAATACTCTCGCGGATGTTTCTACAAAAAAAAGTCACGAATTGCTAAACTCTCGCTGCTCTCCCTTACTTTTAACTGCAAATTTCTGCGAATATTTCCCCGTTGTTATCTGCGAATGTCTCAAGCAGAACAATATACAATAATAATGTCATTAACTTTAATTGATATTTGCTCCGAAATTTTTAATCGTTGAATCCAATAATTATATGTAATTTAAATATATTTTTCGTCTATATTTATTAAAAATAACATGAAACTAATTAGAAACATTTATTATTACTACAACTATTCCAATTATTGTTTATCTGTTTGTGATTGCGTAGAATTATGGCACGGCAATGTATAAAGAAGAGAAAAAAATTTTGGACAATTTCAAATTTAGAATTAGCAAAAGAACAAATAAAATGCAGTTTTGCTAATGTAAGTAAAGCTTCAAAAAAATTCGGTATTCCTCGCTCGACTTTAATTTTGCACAGAAGAGGTTGGAAAAATAGATTATTAGCAATTCATGTAAAGCTCAAAATCCAAGGAATAAGAATATACAACTTAAAATTATAAGGTTGTGTGTGAAAAACATTTGTTATAAACAATTTTTCACAATATAATTAAAGAAAATGTTCATTGGCCCCATGAATACCGATTAGAGTTAAAATGAATCATGACTGATCGAGAAATGACTAAATTATTTTGGAGCCATTTTGATGCCATTTTAATGTCATCGTAATTTTTTGTTCTGCTTGGGGTCTCAAGAAAACATGTTGAAGAAAAATTTCCATGTCTCATGACAAGCGTTAAGGTGGAGATATAATTTAAGGGACGAAGGACAAGGCTTCTTCAAGTAGGCATCGCAGAAATTAGGGGGTGGAAAGAGAGAGAGAGAGAGAGAGAGAGAGAGAGGAACCAAAGCAGCGAGAGGGCGGTTGCTTGATTGGGTTAGCACTTAGCGCCGTGATTGCCGTTTGTGACTCCTTTGCCATTTCGCTTCCAAGTACCCTCTGCTCGAGATTGCGAATCAGGGGGGACGACTCCGATTATTCCCGTGTCTTCTTTCTCGTTGCTTCTTTCTCGTGCAAGTTTCGTGAAATTTTCTGTTTAGACCAACCAATTGATGAGCGTCGCGTTTTGGGGGACATTTTTACCGATCTCGCCTGTAGCTTTCTTTCATCGCGTAAAAAGAAAAGAAAACACACTCACAACCTTTTCTGTCAATCTGTCAGTCGCGGTACGCGCACCCGTCTGCTCTCCGTTTTTCGTAATCAGCTATGCAAACGATCTTCAGGCGCAATAAAAATGGAAGTATCTATAATGGGTCGGTGGGTTTTTGCTCGTAAACGTTTCCCGTGAAATACGCATTTAATAACGGGCCGGGAATGGCTTCGTAGATGACCGGCGTCCTGCCGCATGCCGGTGTGCGCGCGGATGTACGCACGGGAGCATTAATGCCATCCAGTGAGCACGAACGTTTGAATTTCTCTATGATATATGTGTATAACAGACGTACATTTCCGTTCAAAATCCAATAAAACGATACAACTCGGTTATGCTAAAGAATCTCAAATGAGATCCTGGTTATGAGAAAAACATGGCGATAGTATTCAACTCTATATTGCAGAGTATGTACGAGGATCGTTTGAAAAGTTTTGACCCTAACATAGAAAAAAGTATTTTTTCGGTCAAATTCAATTTTATTTTTCAACATAATCTCCTTTTAAGTTGATACACTTTTCTCAGCGATGCTTCCATCCCTTTAACCCATTCAAATAATAGTTTTGGCGTCTTGCTCTGCAAAATAGATTTCTACGGATGTAATCCACTGTTTTGACTGTTCCTTTGTCTCAGGAATGAAGTAGTGGTTCCAAGTTTCATCAACAGTTATTAATCGACGCAAAAAATCTGACTCGCTTAAACCGCTCCAATAGAGCTTTGAAAATGTATATTCGATTTTTTCCATTTTTACAAAATCACTGACATCGACTGGCACAAATGACTGTCAAACAACAACTGAGCTCCATTATGGCTACAATTTTCACAGGTATCTTTCAAAGCATGTACGATTGTAGTACCAGAATGGTTTCGACGAGTAATGCCATTTTCGTGAAGCTCAAAATTTTTCAAACGACTCTCGTATAACAGAATGATAAAAAAATTTAACTATAAAGTGTATTTATCAAATCATTAATCTAAGCGTCCTAAGCAATAAATTAACTAATTATTTGTCGTCTTTTTAATGTTAAAATAGCGTCAGCTTGCTATCTGTATAGTAACGTATATTTAAAAAAACAAACTTTAGAGTATCAATTATTATGTAATATTCAAACTTCCTTTTTTTAGTTGAATTTCACTGATTATTCAATGCCAAGTATGCCATTGGGTAATCAGTAATTATCCACTAATTCAGATTTAGAAAATACTAATGATTTGATAAACATCAAACTCTTTTTTGTCATCCTATATCTGGAGGTACGGTAGTGTCTCGTAAATTATGTACACAGCCGTATTTCTCTCATGAAAAATTGTGTTTTCTTCCAAATTCTTATTTAAAAGTCTCTAGATTGTATCAATCTACGCAGAGACGAGAAAAATTTCGCATCGCGAAATATCGCCGTGAGAGCAAGCGCATTCGTGGGATTATTCATCGACATTAATGCTCTCGATCGTACTACACCGCCATTTACTCGAGTAAAAACGAGCGTTTCGCAGCAAGTACGTTGTTAGTTGTCATTATACTACAATCTCGAGGGGTGCGTTAGTTGCCTTATGACCGCTAATGATAATTGCGGCAAGCTCGGCGTTGTCTGATCAAGACAACGTTGTGATTCTTAGAATCTGTTCTCATTCTGAATTTTATAGCAACGGCAAGCACAATCTTACAAAAAAAAAATTAAAGTGTAAAAGCCATTGTTTATCGTCCTGTCCGGTCGCGGTCGAGTAATCAATTCGAATTTCAATCTCGTGAATTCCTTTTTCGCGAGGACTGTGTTACTCAAACTTGTAAACGTAAAATATTCGTAAAAGGATGATTTATCTTGTTCACGGAGAATCCTTCTCGAACTTATCTCTTTTCTGCTATATATAAATGTACTATATAGGTTTCTATTATAAATAAATATACTATATATTAATATATAGTATAATAATATATAGCTGCGTCATCAAAATCATCGATCTATATATATACATATAACACGTTCACGCGCACATATACGTTCGAAGAAGCGCAGCCACCACGAAAGAAGAGAGTAAGAGAAAGAAAAAAAAAATAGAAAATGAGGACCATAATAAATTACCTATAAATCAAAAAGGGAGTAAAAGGATAGCGGCGAGAAGCGGCAGCCGCGGCGAGTTACGGTTTCGCGTTAAATATGAAATACTGCGAGCCCGGCCCCATAGTATATTATATACACATACACGTGAATACACGATATTAAGTAGCTGCTTAACATATTTTAATTGCCGGATTAAAATTTAAAAGGTCGCGAGGCGGCATCTGCACCCCGGTTAATAGTTTACATCTTCAGTAAAAAAAAATTCTGAAGCCTGAGATTGTGATAAAGGTATGATTGTTCAGCACATAAAAGTCCAACTTTATTTTACTACAGCATAAAAACAGAAACCTAAAACTTTACATTACATAGAAGTAATCGTGCAAAATTTTCGCTTCGACTATCCTCTCGAAGAACATCTGCGTTTGTCATATCCCAAGCAGAACAACAGGTCACAATATATAATATAACGTCAAAATGTCATTAAAATGAATAGTGACTGATAAAAAATGACTTTTAATAATAATTATAATTTGAAATTAATAGTAATTATAATTCGAGATTGACGAAAAGAAATCAATTAAAAGAAATAATCCGATTTTCGGTCAAAGCAGATCTTAGTGTTTAATATTACTTATATACAAATATATCTTCTCAGTTTTATAACTGCGCGTCGATTTGTCAGACTTGAAATATAATCACAAACTATAGCTGAAATATTAATATCTTAAATGAGATTGATCGTCAATTTTAATAATGATGCTAATAAGCATTTTAAAAACCTATAAATAATTTATTGCGAAAAATATTACCTCAGCCTGGGTTTGAACCTGGAATTCTCGACTCTCCGGGATCAGCGTCATACCAATTCGATCACCAAGGCATGAGGAGATATTTAAAATTAAGAAAATGGTATTTGCAAAACTTTTTTTTTATATTAATAACATTAAACACTCACAATCTACTAAAAATAGGATTATTTTTCTTAATTGATTTTAATAATAATTTTGGAACTATTTTGACATCATTATTAATTGTGTTTAGCGGAGAAAGTAGTTTTGAAACTGTTGTAAGATTCTTTAATACGATTGATTTTCGCCTTTGATTACTCACTAGATCAAATGTATAAATCATATATACATATATTAAAAAATCTTACAATAATACAAAGTTGCTTTTTCTGCTGAAAGCAGCTATTTAGATGTCATCATGACTTTTTGTTTTGCTTCGGATAAAAGAACATTATAAATAGTATTATCGATTACACTGAAACTATCCACATCGCCTGTTTTAATAAGAAACGGAGGAAAAGGACGAGAAAGGAGCATCAAGATGATTTTCCCAAGTGTGGACACGAGCGGAATGATATATCACCGACGAATATAATGTGTGTGAATAACGATAAACGATATTTCCGTCGATATTTACGGCTGCGCTATTCCCATTCGGCATTAGAAACCCCCCTGAATCGTAACGAGTTTCAAAGGAAGGCGAGGATCTTCTAGCCGAAGGCTCCGACGGTTCCAACGCTAAGGTTGCGCTCGCCCATTAAAAAGACCTTATTAATATTGTAATTCCCCTTTAATACGCGTAAATCTAGAATCAAGACAAGGCCACCTCGGAGACTGTTTTATGACTGCTTAGGTTTTATAGATCTCTCTGAATGCCCCGCGTCCTAAAGCTTGGCCTCGTCAGAGCGACTTACCGCGCGGTCTGAGTAATTGGCGAACGATTACTTACATTAGATGTCGCGAGTTGACGTCCATTTTTTTACATGTTACATAACAAAAGATATCGATCGCTCATACGGACGTTGCTTCCCTTGAAAATAGTATGTTTATTAAAAATTTACAAGAAGTTTGCTATAAAGTATTAAGTAGATGTTTCATTGAGCTTTAAAAACATTTATTGAATCTCGTTTATAAGATGGAAATTTAAACATAGAATTATGAGATGTTTACTGTGAAGTATTTAAGTGACATTTAATGAAGATAAAATCTCAAATATTTCCATCGTAATTTTTTGAGTATTTTTAAAATGTTATTGTCAGCAAAGGATTTACCAAATGCATGCGATGTGCTTCCAGGCTTCCATACATTGTAACCATTGACAAAACTTTTCATAAACTCAATCGTTAAAAACGTCATACGATGTTTGCCGGTATGTACGAAACATTTAAGATAGTACGTAAAAGAATTAATTGCAACATACTCGACAAAATGTACCTAACAACGCATAATTTTTTGTAAGAACCATATCTCGCAGAAAGGGAAATCCCGATCGAAATGGTGAGCTCCATTCGAGGAGCATAAAAGCGGCGCGCATACAAGCCAATTGTTAAGTAGGCGCTAATTATCGTCGTTCGAGATAATAATCGTATCAGAGGAAGGTGAGGGTGAGGGGATGGGGGTTGCGCCGCACTGTGAATCGAAACTACCGATCATGCTCCCAAATAGTGACCGACCGCGGTCAGCTTTCGTCTGTAGGCATACGCGCGTAACCGAAACGACGTGTATTCACGCATACGCAGATACGCATTATACACACGCAGGTAAGAAAGGTAGGCAGGCAGGCAAGCGAGCGAACGGGTAACACACACGAGCCATTTCGATCGCGTTGATGGCCCGGTCTCGCGTAAAGGAGATAAATCGACCGTGCCATTCAAAGTCCGCGGCTGCCCGAGCCTCTCGACGCGCACCGAGCCGTCGAACACACATCGACGGCCGAGGAAGATCCCCGATGCTCGCGTCTCTACACGCGTATCGTTTCCGACGATGTGGCCCAAGAAGAGACCGAATCGCGCGCATACCTTTATTATCGGTAACACAAAGGGCCCAGGGAAAGGGCTCGGCCGGCGTGAGCGCCGCCGCCGCGAAGTCGGTCCTCTGATGGCCGCTGGTATGACGAGGTAAATTATTTATTCACCGGCGACTGCACGGGTGAATAATGGTTCCCTCCTTCGGTGCGAACGGCATCGCGAGAGAACCCCGCGTTATTGATCACCGAAATATCAAGAGTAGGCGTATCCATCATCCGTGGTCCGTCGATGGACGCTCGTGTCGAAACGTTACATACTCCTTGCGAGTTAACCGCGAGAGCGCGAGCGCGGGAGAGCCGCTTGTGGAGAGAATACCCGCGAGAGAATGCGTCGTATATACATATACACATGTACACGTTATACATGTGTACGTGCCGACAATAAAATCGATTTTTCACACGGGGCCGTTTATCATGCGGCCGCGATAATGGGGCGTGCACGGAGATACGGGATAAATATTTCGAAGTAAATAATCGTTAGCTCTATGGTATCGGAGTGTCGAGGGGGCATTAATAATGCCGGGTGCCTGTCTTTACGCTGCAACACGTCCGAACCTCGAGTTGGCGAGCCGCGCGCCGTTTTCGCGCATGGGGATGATCGTTTCTCTCGTATCATTCGCCGGCCGGCGCGACCATTCGATCATGTCGAGTGCCTGCCGTTTAACCACTTCGCACGATTCTCGAGTTGTGGTCGTTTGCAAAATTGCCGCCGTCAATCCGCCGGTGAACAATGAGTGGTGACGAAGAGAGCACGCTTTGAGATTTTCCGCTCGCGAGGATTTTCCTTCTTGAGAATCAGCGGGATACTAATTGCAACTCGATTGCGGGACAAATAGAGACCTAATGTATCGAGAAGGATCGCGCGATCACCTCATACGTATCCAGAAAAATTGCGATTTTTACTACACTGAAAGAAAAGTCTGATAATGTAATCAAGTAAAAAATTTAGTCGCGTTAAAATCCCTAAAAAGAGTGACCGAAAAAATCGCCCATTTTTGAGCCCTCGATTTTGAGACTGAACTGTGTGCCAAATTTTACCTTATAATGGGTCATTAATCACAGAGAAGTTTGAAGAGGAGGTGACAATTGTTATCTAAGCTGGGAGGGATGGAATCAACGTTCATTATCCGTCTTAAAATGTTATAAGCCAATCAGAGGGTCATTAGCATCTAAGATATTATTTAAAACAATTTTGAAATAAGAATGGATTATGAATATCGCCCACAGAACTATATTAGCGTCTTAAGACATTACTTAAGACAGTCTCGTAACAAGAACGGATTATGAATACTGACCTATGTATTCATGGGAATGTTATACTGTATTCTTACATCATGATAATATAACTAAAACTTTGATAAAATCCAATCTTTGGTAAAATGAAATAATTAGAACCAAAACTAACTAAACACTAATTTTACCTTTCTAAATATTATTCATTTTATTTTTCTATTATTAGCTTCTAATTATTAGCAAATAATGGGTTGTTATTATTATTACGTTTGGTAATATTTACTAAATATTACACCAATAGGCTACCAATAAAATACATTTGGTAGCTATTACCAGACTTATTTTTTCAGTAAACAAAGGAAGCCGCCAGGGTAAGCACATTTTGTGTCAGATCTTGCGTTGGATATCGCGTACCACTTTGGAAGACACTTCCTGAGCTAACTGTCCAAATACGAGCTCGTTAAACTGCTGTGATCCGTGACGGGATCAATGGACGGGATTGCAACGGAGTAAGATTAATTATCGTTGAAAATTGTCTTCTCGACCCGACGGCTGTCGACGCGATCACTCCGGAACGCCGTTCCTCCCGAACGAGAGAAAAAAAGAGAGAAAGAGAGAGAGAAAGATAAGCAGCCGTTCCTGCAACGATGCCCGTGACAAATCTACGGCGATTAATCTCAGTTGAATACCTTTCCGTGTTGTACACGCCAGCCAGCCAGCCAAGCACGAGAAGGCTCGGTCGCGTTTATTGCTTGGTCCGCGGTAGACAGTGACCGTTTACAAGGTGTAACTATGTGCGGCCAGGTGGTCGATCGTCGATGCTCCGAACGAAAATCGACCCCGTCAGGAATGACCCCCAGCTGAGAATTCCCCGGGCTCTTTATTTTTATTTCTCACCTCCTACGGCGTTACCTCTTCATCCTCGCTCTCTCGCCTCATCTCGCGCCTCTCGAGCTTACCGGCGCAAAATGAGCTCCGTGCCTCCGGTCTGCAGGTCCGGCGGCTCGCCTCGATAATTACGTGATCGATACGCTAAATACCCTGCGGGCGGATTATGTAAATAAACAGATGCGCGTAGCTAATTGGGTAACGCACGCGTGCGCGCGCGAAGGGAAGCGCGAACAAACAGCGAACAGGTGAAAGCAAGGAGAATTTTTTACAGACAGGTATTAGACAGACCGAAATCTTTGTCGTCAAAATGTCGGCAATGAATATAGCAATGTAAGAACGAAAGAAGCGAAATTTTTAAACCTTTGAATCTCTACAGAGGATGCTCTAACGTTAGATATTTTAATTATTTCGCGGTGGTAGGGGAAATGCGAACAAAGAACAAACAGATGAGAGGGATGAAAATTGCTTAGAAACAAATACTCGATAAACTAAAATTTTTGTCGTCAAGATATCGAAAAATATAACGAAATAAAAGCGAAGGAAACGGAAATTTTATGCCTTTGCCTCCGTGAGAAATGCATGCTCTAATGTTATTTTAATTATTCCTCAGGGATGCACGAAGTTAACAGGCAGAAAATAATGCGAATTATTTACAAAAAGATAGATAGCTCGAAATTTTTATCAACAGGGAAAGAACGTTTTGTTGAAGTGATACAATATCTAAAAATAATTTCGTTAGACTATCAAAATAATTATGTAGAATAATCAAGCTGGTTGCTAAAATGTCAAAACTGCAGCATTGCTCAAGTTTGAGATTCCTACTTAATTATTTTAATAGTCCAACAAAATTATTTTCAGATCTGTATTCGTATAAATACTTCAGTAATAAATTCTTTTCGTGAAAATATCGAAGAATATAACGATACATGGACGAAGAATACGAGAATTTTAAATTTTTGTCTCTCCGCGAAGGATGTTCTAATATTATTTCAATTATTCCAATACTTTAAACTCTAATAAGAATAAAAAATAAACTATCGGATGATGTTGTTACGCAGGGTGCGCTCAATCGATAGCTTGTTCGCGCCCGCGCGCGCGCGCGCACCCGCAGCTCGCACAGGAGAACGAAAGAGAGAACGCACGTCCGAGTTTAATTTACTAATCTACCAACGTCGAACGCACACAAATGCTAGCCGACTAAAAGGGATAAGCGCGCGCGCGCGTACCTTCATAGGGCGCGAGAGGGATATCCGCGCGAACCTCGGGGCAGAGACTCCTCTAGGGGCCCCGCGTGCGCGCGCTTCGGATTCTTATTTCCTCATAAATAATTTTAATGACGCGCCGCGGCAGTTCAGGTATAAGGCCGGGACCTATATGCAGATCCCCGTATCCGTAGGCAGACTCCGTATTGTTATTTATTATGTTCGCCGTAGCTCTCGTACGGGGCCCCGCGCACACGCGGGAGTGCCCGCCGACCATTTTTCATATCAACGTTCCTCCGCGCCGGGGGACACTACACCCTGCATCCTGCATGCCCGCGGTTTGTAGATTTTACACGTGTCGTCAAGATATACGCAGTTTACTTCGCTTCTGCACCGATGATAAAAAAAGTCAAAGCGCGCTTGGATCCAATTCGCAACCAACCCCCTTAGGGTGACTACGGCCAAATTCTGATTAATCGGCGATCGATTCGAGCGGCGGAATTGCTCGCAGCGAAATTTCTAACTGTACGCTCCATCGTTCCTAATTTAATCTTTTCCAAAGAATTAATAATTCTATCTATGCAATTAACGAAATACCGCGGATACCGCTTGACAAGTTAATCGCGATTTAGCTGAAATCGAGTCAGTTCTGCATCCTCAACGTCGTTCGAAGAAAAGACTCTATATGTTACAAGAAAAGAATAAAATATATATTACGCGTAAATTAATAATATTAGTGATACACACGCGCATAATACGTATCATCTTTTTTTGCAAATTAATGCGAGCATCGGTACGAAGTAACTGCCCCGAGATCCACGTTTCCCTCCATCCCCCAATCCTCCCGTCGACGATGCCACTCGCCAGACGACGAGCCAGAGAGGGACAGCTCTCTTCCGCGGATCGAGATGAGATCGCGGCCAATCAGCGCGACGCGCCGCCGTGCCCCTATCACTCTCATCACGCTGACACGCTCGACGGGGATTCAAGTGGGAGAGAGACGCGTGCGAATTGCGACCGCGTGGCAGCGCCACCTTCGCGCCCTCTCTCGCTCTCTCCTCTCTCCCACGGTGAACGGTGGGCCGAACGCGGCCGAGCGAATCGCAGTCACGGGGGGTTGGATCCCGCCCATTGCGTCCATGCCGCCCATTCGACGACAGCGGATCGGGTTGTGACGAGAGGGGGTGGGTGAGGGTTTTTACGATCGAGTACGGCGCCGCGTTCGCCTGTGTGGCGTACAGCATCATCCCGGTTGAGCGCGCGCGAGACCGGGAGTTACGTTATTATAGCAAGAGGGCCCGGAGCGTGGACCGACTCTCCCGTATTGTATATCATGGTGCTCCTCTCGCGCGTCGCCGTCGCCTCCTCGCATGGCGCTTAACGATCGCCGGCGGTGCTCGCGGAGTTGATAGCTTAGTAACTCTCGCGAATAATTTCCTTTGCATCCGTCGCGATCACATTTCGTGACGTCCCGTGAGATGTCGCAAAAAGGTCGACAGCAGTCGTGAACGATTGAGGGTTTATTATCTGCATATCGGTGTATCCACAAGTTTACGGGGAGCTCCTCTTTACTTCGATCTCTCACGGAGATCATGAAGGTACGTACCGCGGATATTCGTAAACGTAAGGACTGATCAATGCGTAAGGGAGAAGGTAGAGGAGAATATTGTAGTCTCATACGGTCACGATAATTCATTTGAATATAACATACAGATTGAATTTTTGACAGTATAGATTAACTTTAATCTTGATTTAATTTATTCCGTATCTTCTCCTAATTCTCAAAACTAGGAAAAGGTAAAAAGTAAGTTAAACTGAGATTATTAAATGTGATCTACATTGGTAAAAATGATGAACATTAGTCACAATGACTCACGAAACTGATGAAATATATTATATAACCATTATATATATATGACTAACTGATTTGAATAGGCGGAAATGACCTTTCGATATCAGTTTAAAATATAGATAAACAAATATTTATGATTTTACTATAAATACCATTCATGAAATTTTGAAAGAAATTCGTAACAATGACGCGATTTAATCAGTTTCGTGAATCACCTTATCAATTGTTTTATCGATGTACTCAATGTAATCGGTTGACCTAATTACATTCAGTGTTCGAAAATGTACTTAAAGTTTCTGATCCTTTTGGATTATGTATAAAACCACGGAACAGATCATCGCACTTCGTGAAATTTTAATTGATATTAAGCGCAGTTAAAATATTGAAAAAATCTCTAATTATTAATATTGAAAAAAAATCTCTAATTACTAATATCCATTACTCCGTGATGAAATAAAAGAAAACAGAGTCAAAACGCAACATGGCAGTTTCAATTTAACGCGAAGCGTGATGAAAATGATAAACAAACAACTTATTTCGCATCTTTGCGCGCTGATCTTTTCAAAATAGTCATATAGACGAAACTCAGTAATTATAATTTTTATCCGAATCGCGACACTGAAACTTAAGTAAAAGACTAATAGCAAATTCGATTGGATACACTCATTACACACTAGTGCACATTAAAGCACCATTAAAGCACCGTCATATATAAATTGACGTAAAAATGTGTATTTAACGTAAATATAAAAAAAGCTTAAACCATCAAATTCTCAATACATTTTATTGTCCTATTATAAATAAAATCTATTTTATGATTCGAAATATTTGCATTTTATTTTTACACAAATTAAATCAGTGTATAAGAGTTTTAACGTGCTATAGTGCTCATTAGTGCGTCCAAATTCATTATAACATTAAAGAGATAATATCGATGTTATGATAAAAATATTGCAAGAATTTAGAGCGAACAGACAAACATTCGCAAAATAAGACTGTATACTGAAAAAAGAATCTGGTTGCATTAATTGGAATACTGGTTGAAAATAAACAAATTAGAATTTTTTTACTGAATCTGTTATAATTCTAGTTGAAATAACTAGAATTCTAATTGATATGATCAGAATCTTTTGGTTCGTTTATTTTCAATCAGAAGTTTTTTCAATGTATAAAATAAAACTGTAAAATTTAAACAGTATTATTGTCCAAAATCGATATATGAATAAATTATAATAGATAATTAAACAATCCAATACCATTGCTTGTTTACTTTGTGCAAGTATTTGATGTGTTAATCATTAGAGTGTCATTTCTTATTAACAATATCTTCACGATGTCAGAACATTGTTCATAAACAGCTACAATAATAAAATAAAGCGAAATATGTTAATAAAACTTGCGAGTCACACGCTTTGTTTTAGCTGTTTATCTCATCTCGAGTTTCTTTGAATCTTAGTGCGTTGACCTCGTGGTCGCAAGGGTTCGAAAATCTAGAGTATAGATAAACCCCAGAATTTCACAACTCCGGCGCCAGTCATTATCAACTAATTGTCATGATATTACGTCGTAGGATTTAAACTCTTAGGTATTATTAGTAAAGTATCTTATGCTTTGTTTGCGTTCGAATGTAGAATTGCTTGTTTCGCGTATCATGTGATTCTTTGCGAAACCTCAGTATTTTTGCAATATCCGCGCTTGGAATTAATGCGAATAGTGTTCTTAATCAAAAATTATTTATCAAAATTAACAAAAAATGAAATTAAAAACTACTATTAAAATTATTTGTAAAAGCTCTCTCTCTGTAAATACATTTGATTTTATGTAACTCAGCAAGTTAATCTCAGATTCTCGATCTATGCATCTCTCGCTACGTTCGGTTGTGTCGCAAATAGTTACTATATTAGTATATTAAATCAATGAAAAATCGCGTGATACATAATTTTGATATGTTAATGGCATACAAGAGATTCAAGATCTTTATTTATATTTCTAGATATAAGTCTGTCGCTAACTATCACGCTAACTCACACGGATGAATTACGCATCCGGCTGTAGGTAGACGCGTGCATGAAGCATACCTACGCGCGAGCGAAACTGTAAATTCGCGTAAGATCACGTCGCGGGGACAGTCGGCGACCCACGCCAAGGGGCAGTGCCGTGAGTTGTTGCTCCTTTCAGGATCGCGACGCGTCAGGATCTGCGGCGCACGCACGTGTGGTCCAGTAAATTGTCGACGTAAAGCGCGCAAAATGCCGCATCAGCCTGATCCGGAGTTATATGGCTCCGTTTTTTTTAAGCGTCTCTCTCTCTCTCTCTTTCTCTCACTGTCGCGACGAACGGAGTAACTTGCGAGCGACGAATAAGAGA
This sequence comes from Mycetomoellerius zeteki, assembly GCF_001594055.1. NCBI lineage: Eukaryota > Metazoa > Arthropoda > Insecta > Hymenoptera > Formicidae > Mycetomoellerius > Mycetomoellerius zeteki. The sequence continues at coordinate 1,869,071 of NW_017257588.1, read as the reverse complement.
CGCGAAACAAGAGATACGAAGCGAAACGAAGGGGTGACAGGGAAACGCAAGATGACGCGATTCGCGAGGCGCACCTCGCTTAGAACGAATTATCGCTCACAAGCAAAAGTCATATATATAGCAGCCTATAATTCAGAATAATTAATATTTTATCTGCATACACTTTTCGCTATGGGACACAAAGAAAGTTTAACAACACATAACTTAAACTTTAAAAATTTACCAGTCGTGTATTGCTTTATACGTATAAATGTATAAATCATCACGCGGACACGCAACTCGAATGATAAATCACCGGTATCTATTTGCGTTTTTGGCAGCGACTCCGTGAATAACACGATAACGTAATAATCTGAAAACATACGCGACGTCTCAACTGTGCAGCATTTGAAAATTTCATGTCTAAAATTTTCTATGGAAAAAACAGTTTTGTTAAAGTATAAAAAAAATTATAGACAATGTACAACACAAATCTGAAATTAATTTTATCGGACTGATGTAGGATGTTCAAGCTGATTGCTAGAATATGAAAACCCTTTTTAGCATTGTTCATATCATGCTTGAGTTTTCTACATAATCATTTTCATGGTCCAATAAAATTATTTTCAAAGACTATTGAGTTATGATACCATTGCAATATTGAGAATCGGTACTGATTTTTTATACAGTACGTATTATTATTATTGTAGTATTTAATGCTTTTCGGTAAAAGAAGATAAAAGACATAATGTAACATAGAGAGAGAGGCCGGTATTTATAGTCGGTTCTTATACTTAAGATCGGCTTAAAAGTACAGTCTTAAGATGTCACAAGTATAGCCAATCAAAGGGCTGTATTAGCATCTTAAGACATTACTTAAGGCGGACTTAAAATAAGGACGGACTATGAATACCGCCCATATGAATACTGCACTAATAGTAATCATTTCATCTTAGTTTAACATTTTTTTATGCAATATTATTGCTGTTATTAAGAATCAGTATCAATATTTGATACAATATAATATGTACTGATTTTTTGTATAGTTTCGTGCTGTAATAGTACTTTTTAAATCCTTTGAAATGAAATATCACTCTAAAAAGTGAAAATTGAGCCAGTCTTGAAAAGATATGTCTCAATTTTTAATCTTTGAGAATGAGATTTCACTTTTCAGAGTGAGATCTTCATTCTAAAAGTTTTACAGAATACCAATATATTTCAAGCCCATTGCTATCATTCCATAATACTCCAATATTGATACCTAATATCACGTTGGTGCTCAATACTAAATCACTCAATACTAAAAGTTAGTGTTGGGCCCAGTATCTCACCAGTATTCAATTCCCACTTGGGTAGTTAAATTTTTTGAATATTTCAGTAAAATCGTTCTCTGTGTGTGCTCTCTGTTGGTCACCGCTAATAGACCGGCGTAAAGAGACTCTCGATGACTCTCGGCTTTTGCACGCGTCCACAGAATACAATTGGAGCGCCGGGCTTCCATTATTACGTGGCGTCCAGGGGATGCACGGCACGGGCTTATAAGCGACAACGTCACGCAAAGGCACTCACGTGCGCGTGGGCAGCGTGAACCAACACGATGCGGACACCGTATCGAGTGCACGCACGCGCGCGAAAAGAGCCGAGCGCCATTGTCACGGCTCTTTCGATGTCTTCTCCATCGGCGACTTCGTCGACTTCAAGGTGCTCCAGGCTCGCGGGCAATAAGCGGTTCGAACTAATCGTGAAACGAATCTCTTTTTTCCCCTGCTTCTTTCCGCGGCACAATGCCTCAGAACCAAGATAGACGGCGGCAACGGCGACAATGTGGCGTGCGAAACCAGAAATCGGATGGCAATTTAAATGGAACTCGAGTGACCGGTCGGGAGACCCCACGTTCCTCTCGCCCTCCGGATGGATCGATGCCATAGGTCTATTATACCTGCCTGTGCGCGCGCGCAACGATCCGTTTCCACGCGAAGTGCTCCTCTTTTACGAAGGCGTGAAAGAGGCTCGTGCCCTTCCCTCTCGTCACGGACCTTCCACGCCGACTGCGGCCGTTTCGAAGAGGCCGTACTCGAGATACACAAAACCCCGCCGGAGTATTTATTTCCGATCGCTCGTCGTCTCGAGACAGGAGAACAGTCGGCCCTGTGTAGTCGGCCACTTTGTCAACTTGTCACCTGGGCTCCGTGTAGACGCGAAAAGGACGAGCTTAGGGGCGCCCCGTTCGGAATAGATCGGGATCGCGTTCCGTTCTTTCTCACCCCAGGAAGTCCCGATTCTTCGTCGCGCAACATTCCGCTCTCTCGACGTTTAATCCTAGAAAGCAAAATGCTATCGATATTGAGCAATATAATATTGGTATTAATATGTAAATTTTACGTACATGGAAATAAGCAACTCTTAATTAATGTAATACAAGATTTTCATAAATTTTACATTTTTAATGACAAAATATTTATAATCTAAATACAAATAATTATGAACTCAAAACAAGAAAGAAAGAAAGAAAGAATAACGCTATTAAATTTACTCTTAAAATTATAGGAGTAGTCCATTGCAATGTGTCTCCTCATAACACTTCACTTATAATAAAATATATATAATAATAACACAAAACTACTTAAAAATTGAAACCACTTATCACGCTCTCTGTTGTAATACTGACCATCAACAAGCCTAAACTGATATATAAAGGACTAATTTTTTAAAAGCTTATCCCTGCTGTCCTAGCTTTTAACATGGTAGATTGGATCTCCTAATGACCACTGAAGGCACATAGTTCAGCATTCAATGACCTCGTACACCAAATTTATGTTATAGTGTTCTAGAGTCAACATAGCCTCCCTAATCGCGTGATAGCAAATAATTTGGTTTTGCTCGAGAAAGGGAGAAAGCTAATCGACGGTCGAAAGAGGACCTCACTCCGTCCCGCGGTAACAATCTGTACGTTTGGAGATATAGTCATTAGATGCGGATATTCGACGTCCATAATTCTCACGCCGTCGCGCGCGCACACGATGTGTCTATATGTATATATATCTCTCTCTAATAAATTCCTCTAACGAGAGTCCGTATATGCTGGCAAATTCTATTAGATAGTAACGCCACTCGCGCATCCAGACAGTCTACTACAAAGTGTTCGTTTCTAATTAACGGTCATGTTCATTAGCGACTGAAAACGAATTTGCGTTCCGTGTGTGACAAGATAGGAGACCCTAGGGCACGTAATTCCAGTTACATCCAATACGCACACGATAATCAATTCAAAGATTACAGGGTTCCATCGTTATCTTTCTACATTCCCAAATATCTATTCATTTAAGTCAAAACAATGTGACTCTTCTATCGTTGATCATTATTTATAAATTTAACCCTCCAAATCTGAAGTCAAAATCTGTAACATAGTTATTGATGCTAGATCTATAAAACCGATTTATGTTAGTTAAAAGGCACTAATTAATTTTAAGGAAAATGATATAACTCGGATAAAAAAAAAGAATGAATACTAATTGTAAGTTTATTTTAATCAGACTAATCCAAATTTGCAAATGTAACAAAAAGAAAATTGAATTGTTTGACATTTTTAACGAAGAGATTTTTCAAAACAAATATGCCTGAAGCAAAGGATAATGAGAGTATGGTATATGCGTTGTAATTGAGGTGTAAATTTACTTTGTTTAAAAATTAATCTTTATGCAATTTACTTATTGAACGTTTCAACTCCAGTTTGAATTACAAAGAGACTTAATTAAATAGGTCCAATGAACTCATCATCAGCTCCAAAAAGTTAAAAGTAATAAATTAATAATAAAAATAATAAATTTGTAATAAATTAATAATAATTAATAATAAATTAGTAATAAATCTCAAGTAATAAATTATATTTATTATTACATTTGCAATACGAGTTGATCGAAGTTAAAATCTAATAATTGTAAAAAAATAAGAAAAGGAAGGTATCGTTTGTCGCGTCGGTTAACTTTCGGTTTTACGGTACTAGATCGCATTATGATTATTATATGGGCGAATGGCATACCTACTACGGGAATGGTTTCGCCAGGAAAAGAAGTATCGATTTCAATGGACACAACCGTGTCCCAGACTGTCACGGAGTCGCAAGGGCCGATGAAGGCGGGAAGCTTGTAGTGGGACCCCTACGGGCCCCCCCGTCGACAGGCTTTCAGCTTGAAAGTCATACCCAATGGTAGTGTCTATAGTCCGGGAAAAGGGACCTAAACCGAAACTGAAACCACTCGAGTTTTATAAGAATAGGACCTCACGGCTATTCTAAACAGAGGCGTGCACGAGAACTCAATACTGGTATGAAATATACAAGTTCACCGTGGATCCCCTGTCTTCGCGATGGCACCACTCGAGAGCTTTCTTCCAGTAAGAGTCAATAACACCGTAAAAGCGGGATTACCAGAATAGGTAAATCTTTAGATCCGATTATGTGGGATTGAAGGGTCATCAATGCGCGTTAATACGAAAATTACATCTCTATTACTTCGAAAAGATAATATCCTACTTGTACTCTTGGAATAATAAAAACAGATTAATTGTAGAATACTGAAAAAATCTGGTAATAGCTATCAAATGCATTTTGTCTAACATAATGGTACAATATTTAATGAGTATCATCAAATATAACAATAGAGAATAACCAACTATTTGGTGAAAGAACAATTTTGTCTAAAGATTTATAATTTTGTTGGATAATATAACTGTATAGCATCATTATTTTTATAATCCAATCAAATTATTTTCAAATTTGTATCTAGCAAAATTTTAGACTTTTTAGCAAAATTGTTTTGTATAATAATTATAAAAGTAAGATAATATTAGGAAAGTAGAATTAGAATTTATTTGGTTTTGGTTGTATCAATCGAACATTTGATTGAAATTGTTTTACCAAAATTTTAGTAATTATCTCTCCCCCCTCT
>NW_017257588.1:1855053-1864126 GCF_001594055.1 Mycetomoellerius zeteki | reverse complement strand
TTTCCCTTCCCCTCCTCTCTATCTCTCTCTCGTCTAAGCTTGATTATTATTATCAAATTTTTTTAGTAAATATATCAAGCTTACGATAATAATAATGATAATAATTGATATTAATTCATCGCTAAAGTGTTTTTAAAAGCTTCATATGGCCTTCAGTTTATTTGTAGTAATAAATCTTATTCGCGAAATAAAGAGAAATTTAAGTAGCATACCTCGAGTCTATCCAAAACTGAACGCCTTTAATTATATTAATCTGACCAAATCTAACTCTCAGCCATGTCTCAAGCGCCGGTTCACTTTCGTTGCCTCGCTGCAAGGCCTTTCTCGCGAGTTCTTTCGAAGGCATGGCACATACATTAGACGGAAGAAGTCTAATCCCTCGCTTTACGACGCCGCTTCGCGTGTAACTCGAAGTTATTATTGTCACCTATGACTCTCGGTCCCGCGCCAACGTGTGTACGCATAAGCGCGGATTAACCGCTGATACGTTTACTATCCTGCAGAACACGGATAGCGTTCTTTCATCCGATCTCGTATACAGCGAGAGGCACCGTTGTATAATATGTACGTTGAATGTACTGATATAAATTACACGCGTCACAGAATTCTCCTAAAGCTCGAACATGTGGAACAACATCGATATCGTATCTCCTCGCATTTTCAATTATCTATCTCTAGACGGTAGGCGCGCTAATCGGATTTACAATATTGTTAAAACAAATTAGTTCAACCGTGCTGCGTTTCGAGAATTGAATTTGTATGAACAGATCGCTGGAGATAACGATTCTTACATTTGTTTATTCGACCAGTTATTTATCGCTCGTGTCTTATCGATATCTCACCCGTTCTGCAACTTCGCTTCCGTGCGCGAAGCGACTTGCGAATCGCGCGTATATCCAGTTTGTGGAGTTGCGAACCCAGTAAACGATCCACCAGGCAGCTGGTCAAGCGCAAAAGGCACCCCACCGTGAGCTAACGTAACCGCAGCGATCGGCGGCAGCCAACGGCACTCGATTCGTAGTCCTCACCCCATAATAGACGACACGAATCGCGCTCGTTCCTTTTCAATAATGGTGACACGCGTGTCGGTGTCAACCGGAGCTGTGCTGGTACACGCACCGCGTGTAAATGCGTGTTCTCGCCTCGACACCTCTCACGCCCGAGGTAACACACGCAGCTCGCACGTCCCCGAGCGTCCGCAACATCCCGCGACACATTCCCCCAAATAAGGGAGGCTGCAGTAACGCCGATGGGAAGCATAATGGCCGTTTGGGTAGTCGCCTCCGAATCTCTCTCGGTCATTATGTTACCGGTCTTGTTACGGTAAATCTGGGGTGTTAACGTCGACTATGCAACCCCTCGATGTCATCGGCGAAATGACTCTCGAACGAGGGGGGCGTGTCCCTATAAATCAGGCTTGGGGCCTTGCGTCTGTTTGACGTTCTCGAAAAAAGACTGCGGTTATCAATTGGTTTGTTCTTTGTATAGCAACACTGATATTGGTGAGTTCAGTATAAAATTATAAGAATACAAGAGTACAGAGGCCTTATTTTTTAATAATATTGCATACAAAAGCATTAGAGAAATGTATAATGTACGTAACGTATAAGAATCTTTATTTTAGACCGCATATGTGAGAAATCATATACTAAATCAATCAATACTAGAAATTAAATGCCTATAACGGTCGAAGCTGAATCTTTAATGCTTTAAATAATTCAATGTGAATTATGAAAATTTGGTGTTTTTTCGCACAACCTCAAATTTGAGTTATATCTAACTTGTTAAATATATACAACCACAGATCTATGATTTTGAAGTCTATATCTTTTACATTCACCGCTTTCAAAATGGCGAATCCAATATGACGGACTATAAACTCGAAAAATCGCTAATTTTTGTATCTTTTTTTTTACACCGTTTGAAATCCCAATTTTCAAATTGTTAGAGTGTTAGGAGTGCGTGAAAATTTGGAATCAATCCAAAGATCCAACATGGCGACCCAACAACTCCCAAAATTCAATCTTCTTTTATTACTCCAAACTTATAAAATTAAAAACTGTTTGATGTCATGTTTCTTATAAAATGCGTAATTTTGTTTTCAATTCTCCTTTTTGCTTCATTTGTGTCGCTTATTAAAACAATTTTTGCAAAAGTATAATTGGCAACCTTAACATAATTTGAATGTTCTGATGTGCATTTTTCCGTAGAACACTTTCTCTTTATATATTTAATTTTATAAGTTTGGAATAATAAAAGAAGATTGAATGTATTATGTATAATTATACGTATATTTTAGATTTCCCTAGTATTTTTGTATACGATATTTTCGAAAATAAGGCTTCTATAGGCCTATTTTTTAAAAGTGGGTTTTCATGCTGACGCTAGACGCTCATTTTTAGTAAAACAAATCACGTGATAAAAATTGACGAACGTCAAGCGTCAATTTTAATCATGTAACCTATTTTGACGCTAAAAATGAGCGTCAAGCGTCCACGTGAAGAGGTACCTTAATTTTGATAATGATATAATAACGAAAATAATATAATAATGATAATAATATAATAATGATATAATAATGATAAAATAATGAAAAGTGGAAAGTAAAAAATTTCTCCATTAACTTTAATGGTTAAAATTTTCACTTTTCACTTTCCATCCTAGGGATAAAGTTTCATGATTGATACCCTGTTTTTTTTTAAACGCACTACAAGAAAGTTTCAATTGGTCTGTTTTCTGTTCCTGCACTAGAACTCTCTTTCTTGCTTTCGACAAACATCAAACATACCTATCTCACTTTAAATTCCAAAAGTATACACTAGTTCAGCCACAGAAAACAGACTTTATTTCAACAATTTTGTTATTTATATAACTGTTGATCTCCGATAAGATATAGTGAACAGGCAAAAGAACCGTTAATAGAATGCTAATCGAAAGGTGACAATCGTATATAGAATTTAACATAGTACTGTCGGCAGAAATACAGCAAAGTTTGTCAACTGTAAGTTGGCAGAAATCAAGCAAACTTTGATGTAGTTTGATGGCAGAAATAGAGCAGAATCTGCAATTAAGAGATGTCTACTCGGTTTCCATTTCTGTTGCAAATCTACACAGATTTGAATATTGCAAGAGAATCCGTCGACAGAATATAAACTTAATAGTTGATGCCAATTTATTAGTAATTACTGATTGAATTTGTTGCCAATCTGTTAGTACAATGTGAATAGTTTACTTATTCTAAAATATATGAAAAAATATGTATTTTATAAGTAAATTTAATAAAAAAAAAATCAAAAATACGTGAGATATATCGCTCAAATAAGGCAAATTTAGGGCAAATTTCTAATTATTGCAATTTCGTAAGAATTTTAATTTAATATATTAATTTAATTATTATTAATTTGAATTATTATCAATATTATATTAATAAAAATTAAATTAATTAAAAATATAATATAATATTAATCTTTAATAGTCATACACTCAAAAAGATTATAGCATAGAAAAATTGTGGGTAAAAATTGGCGAACTTTGACTAACGATAACTTTGCGAAAAATTTTATATATATATATATATCGTAGGATAACTTTTTTTTTAAATTAAAGCTTGCAATTTCTACTTTAAGACGCTATGGCCAGATTTTTAATTTGATGCACCCCCACTGTAACTCTCAAAAATATGAGGGTGTATTTGTCATATTGAAAATTGCAAAGATTGACGGAATGCATGGACTTTGTAAAATTTTTTTGGGGAATACCGCAGCGGCATAAAGTTCGAACTTTCCCCTTTAATTTAAAAAAAAAAACGAGTCACTGCGATTTTTTTTTCGCAAAATTACAGCACTTTAAAGTTACTCTTGCATTTTTGACATATACTACCGACATTATCTGCATTACCGGATATGCACCACAACGAGGTTGCTGGATGTATTTTGCACGTTTCTGTGTGTGTGTAGATTTTGCACATCGTGCTTCTGCGTGTAAATTTCAATAACGCGTATTGCCTCCGCGTTGCTCGATTACTGTTTGTAGTCGATTCCTCATATTAATGCAGGCCCTAATTTCTTCTTGCGAAATGTCATGCCAGATTTGTACTAGTATAAATTTTTGAGATAGACAGGTTGTCTTGCAATGGTACAAATCTTTATGTAGAAAAAATAATAAAATTTTTCATAAACAACCACATTTTTATTCTTATACATTCGATTTTCATTTCATACATTTTTTAATGATGAATTATTTTTTTATATCACTAAAAGTATTCTAAAATTCTGTCTTTAAAATGATTTAAAGATTGAATAAAAGTTTGTTAGTGATGAAGAATATTCTGAACAAAAAATATTCATCACTGACAAATTTTTTTTCCACGCAAATTAAACTTCAATATTGAGAAATTAATTTTATTTTCAAGAGTATACAGAGAATCTTTTTATTTTATAATTCTATAATTATGACAGAATTATTACATTTTTTGCAATAATTATTAGTAGAAAATAATAATAAATAAATAATGTCTTAAAATGCTAATACGATCCTTTGAGTAGCTTATGATATCTCAAAATTGTACTTAAGTATAAGAACTATGAACATAGGCCTTAGATACCAGTATAAAATGTGTGTAAATGATAATAAATCTAGAATTGAGAAATAATATAGGTACATCCCAGGTGTATACATATAATTACCCACAAAAACAACTCACGTAAATAATTTAGAGTTAATGTGTTTTTCACGTTCTTACGGAATTTGTGGAATGTTTGTGGAAACTTTTGGATCGTGTTTACAGACTAAATCTGGATTTTGCTGTTTTGTTGTATACACAGACGGAAGTCGAGGACACGAGTGGCGATGGTGCATGCGACAGCGGCGTCGGCGGTCCCAACGCTTGTCCTGAAGGTACCAGCGGGCTGGTTGCCGGCCCGGAAACATCGCCGAGCGTAATGGAGTGCGGTGGATGCGGCGAAAGAGTACGCGAACGAACTATCCTTTGCGTAGGCGGACGTACGTGGCACTCCAGGTGTCTGAGGTGTAGCGCTTGTGCCAGGCCATTGCACGATCAGCACTCGTGCTTCCAGAGAGGCATGCGAGTGTACTGCAGGCACGACTACGATCGGTAAGTCGACTATCGATTGGTACTTTCACCTGAAATAATACTCGCGTTACTTTTTTGGTTGCGCGATTTGATTGGACAATTAAATCAGCTCAACGAGTTATACGTGTCAACTGAAAGAGAACGAGGCGGATGGAGAGAAATAGAAAGAAAAAAGAGAGAGAAAGAGAGAGATGGAGGGAGAAAATAGCCGCTTCTTTTTGCTCGCATCGTTGAATGAATAAGTGGAATATTTTTGTTGCCGCGCGATGCGCATCGATAGCGATGTAAGACGTACGGTCGTAGAGATCAAAGTCGACGGAACCCGCGGTGACTCGTCGATTGTACGGAAGGCTTCGGGCGCAGCCTGCCCAATGTGTTTATCCAACTGTCAATCAGTTACTTCAGTCACCTGGGTCTCTTGCACCAACCGAGCTCCGACATGAGCCCGTCGTGATATCCGATCGTTGCGCGCCGCATCTGGCGATGGCGAATGTCTGACGTTTGATTTCATATTAAATTCATACACGCGTTATCGCGCAACAAGAGTACCCCGGTGAGTTAAGCGGGGGAACAAATCATTCGTCGAAATAAATTAATTTTCATTCTCGCCTGCGCGAATTGAATAAGGTATCCTCGTTAATTATTGCACAAGAGTGGTTCCGAGTTTTTTGACGCTAGCTAACTCGGGCGAGTCGCTCGGACCCGACAGTATGCGGGAGGTCCGAAGGAATCTGCCGCGTAATTTTTTTGATTCGTGCTTTCTGCCTGGTAACGTTGCCATTCGATGACCCGATCGTCGGCGGGATCCCAACGCGACCCGTGGACCCTGTAGACCCGTCGACAACCGCCGCCGACAACCGCCTCCGAGAGAACCGTCCCGTCTCCTCTCGCGCGATAATGGACAAAACGGCAAGAAAAAAGAAAGAAAAATACAAGCAAGCGGGATCTTCAGAGTAAAGTATCGGACGTAAGATTTCACTTCGCCTTCACGTCTCTCATCTCTCATCTCGCATCGACATTGTAGCTCCCTTTCACGGAAAGAACAATTTTGCTGGAGTATCTAAAAATTTAGTTAGGTACATCATACAGATTTGAAAATAATTTTGTTGGATCATTAAAACAATGTAGGATGATGAGTAATGCTGTAGAAAGTTTAACATTCTCAATATTTATTCTTGTATTTATTCTCGCTGACTCTATTCTTCTTCGCTGTTGAACGAAGAATCAGTTTTGTTTTAATAATTTTTAATCATGGATTTTATTTTTATTTCATGAACCTATTTGAGGGAGGCGTTATTATTTAAATTATTTTTAAAACTTTACTTTCGTTTTCGAGACTGCAGCGACTTTATTCTTCAAAAATTTAATATTTTTTTATTATCTTTATCTCTAACATTCTACAAAACCAACTTTATTGTTTAATATTCTAACAACCAGCTTATATGTTTTACATAATTATTTTGATGGTTTGATAAAATTATTTTTAGATTTGTATCTATGAGGGAAATTTGAAAATTTCGCAGCCTAATCATAAATAACGGTAATATATTTGAAATATTGATACATTGTAAAACGACATCTGTCTTATATACAATTTTAAAGTTTAAACTTGTTCTGTTAAGTAGTTTGTTGTAAAAGTTAGTTTATATGAACAATGATATGTAGATGTCCATAGTAAAACCATAATATTAAACACTATGTGCCACGATTAAATTTTTTGAAAGGTTAAACACCTATAGAAATATTTAAGGAGATGAAAATTGAGTGATAATGCACTATAGTATACAATGTAATATAAAGAAAATTGATAATTACTGTAAACAATTATTTTGAGGAGATTCAAGAAACGGATTTCCGTGATTGCGTAAACGCATTGGAACATCGCTGAAGTGCATTATAGTTGTGAATATTCAAAAATAAAAATTTAAAACCTGAAATTATATGAATAATAATTAAAATTAAAAACAAGACCGATTGTTAGTAATCTTTTTCCAGTATTTTAATTGTTTTGCATATTATTATGAATAGACTGTCTATTGACTAGGAAGTAGCACGAGAACCTCCTTAAGTCGCGAATTTCAAATTGCCTTTGTATCTAAAAGTTGTAGATACTTCAACAAAACCTTCTTTTACGTATGCTCTCGAAAATCTGCATGGTGTGTGACACACCGTGTGTCGTAATCGCGGACGATAGTCGCTCGAAATTCAAATCCTTCCCTAGCTTCCGACGTGGGCGTGACGAGAGATCACCTTTAGCGCCAGGACAAGGAATTAGCTGCTTCTCTTAAAAGGACAATAGGATTAAGGCGCGCGTATCGGCAGATCAGAGAAGTTAAATCTCGCCAGACGTCGCGCGATAGAATCTACATCGCGTTTCTAACTCTCTTTGTTCTCTATCTGCGTTCAAAAAATAAACGTACAAGATTTCAAGAAGACAGGCGTCGCGATGGAGGGCACACGTGCCTCTTTCGATAAGCTCAAGGTGAATAAAGCTATTTCTTCGGTGCGTGCGGAAATGCATTATCCTTCTGCGATCCAGAGCGAGAGATTTTTCGACAACATCCGAGGCACAGGGTGCGGTGGCGAGGGGGAGGGTAATGACCACCGGGATAGTCGCGTGGCAACCCATAAGGTATTCGAAGCGCGCCGATGTACGCCGCAGGCATTCGCAAACACAATCCACATAAATGCGCAGTGTGAGGAGAGGGAGGGAAGAACGAACTCGGGCGGGGTATCGAATCGGATGCACTTTCCGTGTTCATGAATATGATAATGGGCTAATGGGCCGTCTGGTCGTTGTTTAATTATCGACCGCGACACTCCCGGCGACACGGGCCGGCTGCTGTACCAGGACTACGGGTGCCACTGCCACGCCGAAGGAACGAGCATCCTCTCGTTGAGCCATCCTCACGATCGCATCCTACGGTAAACGCGAGCCTCCATCCACTCCATTCATCCGATCGTGCAGCTCGTGTGTCCACGGCCATGGTACACGGCTACCGTTTACGACGTCCGGGGCCCTATCGCACGAACGCGCGCATTTATACTGCGCTGGTATTATTAGAATCGATCCGGCGGATTTACATGCAAGCATGCGATACACTTTATTAGAGATCACGGCGCGCAGCCGACTCCGCCGCGAGAATCTCGACGGTGTACAGACCGCATATGTATAATTCCGACTAATTAATGCATGAGGGCTATTGTATAATTCTCCGGTCGTTTTCTCGCACAACCGAGGGTTAATTAAAACGCAAGAGTTTCGAATTACGAGCGCGCCGGTACGCGCGGGTATTGACCGGAAGGCGTGAACGTGTATCTCGGAGGGAACGATACTTTGTGCCTCGCGCGATACTTCTCTCACAGATCCTTCCCAAAGCTCGTAGGAGGGAGGAACGAAGAGCGAGTCGAAGAAATAAACGGCCGCGAAACACGCGCCGATGCGGAGACCACTTGCTCCTCGACACGAATATCTCTTCTCTAAAGTCTCTTTTCTTCCTCTTCTCTCGAGCTACCGCCCGTCGGCCTTCGCTTCTTCTTCTCCTTCGCCGTCCGCCGAGATATATTCGAGCGGTTATCATTACACCCCTCGTGTACTCGTTCAATCGAGTGTCGAGCGAGTCCGGCTATATTGGCTGTCGTTATAATCTATATCGCAAAATAAATCCGAGACACACCACGATACGTATACTAACACTTATGAATGATATACGCCTGGCGGCAGTTTACGCAGTTAACACGAGTGCGAGCTTCTCGTGTTTTTGCAGAACTTTTGGAGCAAAGTGTGCGAAATGCGGGCGCAGCGTGGGCGCTGGGGATTGGGTGAGAAGGGCCAGGGAAAGGGTTTATCATCTGGCCTGCTTCGCATGCGACGCTTGCTCGCGTCAGCTGTCGACCGGTGAGCAATTCGCCCTCCTGGACGCTCGATTGCTTTGCAAGACGCACTATCTTGACGTCGTCGAGGGCAACAACACCTCTTCC